>NC_071597.1:2588112-2653304 GCF_024509145.1 Vidua macroura | reverse complement strand
TTTTAAGGGATGATTAAAGGGAAAAGCAGGAAATTTGGGATATTATTTATTTAATATTTTTTTAAAAAGATGCCCAAAATTCCCTGGAAAATGGGATTTTTGTGGCTGCTTTTTAAGGGATGGTGGAGGGGAAAAGCAGAAAATTTGGGATATTATTTCATAAATATTAAATAAAAAAGAGGAGCCAGAATTCCCTGGAAAAGGGAATGATGGAAGGGAAAAGCAGGAAATCTGGGATAATATTTAGAGGATTTTTTAAAAAAAACAGTGCCCAAAATTCCCTGGAAAATGGGATTTTTCTTGATGCTTTTTAAGGGATGATGGAAGGGAAAAGCAGGAAATTTGGGATATTATTTAGAGGATATTTTTGAAAAAGGGGATTCAAATTTCCTTGGAAGAAGGGATGGTGGAAGGGAAAAGCAGGAAATCTGGGATATTATTTAGGGGATATTTTTTAAAGAACGGTGCCCAAAATTCCCTGGAAAATGGGATTTTTGTGGCTGTTTTTAAGGGATGATGGAAGGGAAAAGCAGGAAATTTGGGATATTATTTAAATAATGTTTTTTTAAAAAAGATGCCCAAAATTCCCTGGAAAAAGGGATTTTTGTGGGAAAAAGGGGAAAAGCAGGAAAAGGGTTGGGCAGGAAAATCCCGATCCTAAACCTGACCCAGAGCTGATCCCAAACTGGGATTGGGGTTTTTTTTTCTGGCCTTGGCTGCTCCTGCCCAGGATCGGGGTCAGGGATTGGGATTGGGATCGGGGTCAGGGATCGGGGCTGGGATTGGGATCAGGGATTGGGATTGGGGTCAGGGATTGGGATCAGGGATCGGGGATGGGATTGGGGTCAGGGATTGGGATTGGGGTCAGGGATCGGGGCTGGGATCGGGGTCAGGGATCGGGGCTGGGATTGGGATCAGGGATTGGGATTGGGGTCAGGGATTGGGATCAGGGATTGGGGTCAGGGATTGGGATTGGGATCGGGGGTCAGGGATTGGGGATGGGATTGGGATCAGGGATCAGGGTCAGGGATTGGGATCGGGGTCAGGGATTGGGATTGGGGTTGGGGTCGGAGCTGGGATTGGGATCGGGGATTGGGATCAGGGATTGGGATTGGGGTTGGGGTCGGAGCTGGGATTGGGATCGGGGTTTGAGATCAGGGTCAGGGATTGGGGGTCAGGGATCAGGGTCAGGGTTTGGGACTGGGATCAGGGATTGGGATCAGGGTTGGGACTGGGATCAAGGATTGGGATTGGGGTCAGGGATTGGGATCAGGGATTGGGATCAGGGTCAGGGATTGGGGTCAGGGATTTGGATTGGGGCTGGGATTGGGATCAAGGATTGGGATTGGGGTCAGGGATCGGGGTCAGGTCAGGGATTGGGGTCAGGGACGGGGATTGGGATTGGGTCAAGGATCAGGGTCAGGGCTGGGGTCAGGGCCAGGATCGGGGCCAGAATTTTTCCCAGATTTTCCCAGCTCAGGTGGGACGAGGACCAGGGAATTTTTCCCTTTTAAACAAACAGAATTTTTCAGGAATTCCCAAATTTGACCAAATCCTCGATTTCCCTGGAGCAGAAACTCGGGGAGGGGCAAAAAAAACTTAAAAAAAAAAAAAAAGAAAAAAAAAAAAAGAAAAGAAAAGAAAAGAAAAGAAAAGCTTAAAAAAAAAATCCCAACTGGATGAAAAAGGAAGAAAATCCCGGGATTTTCCTGGGGCGGGATCAGAATTCCCGAGGAATTCCCCCGGAGCGGCCCCGGCCGAGGCCCGGGGATGAATGGGGTTGGGGATGGGGTTGGGGTTGGGGTTGGGGATGGGGATGGGGTTGGGGATGGGGTTGGGGTTGGGGATGGGGTTGGGGATGGGGTTGGGGTTGGGGTTGGGGATGGGGTTGGGGTTGGGGTTGGGGATGGGGTTGGGGTTGGGGTTGGGGTTGGGGTTGGGGATGGGGTTGGGGATGGGGTTGGGGTTGGGGATGGGGATGGGGTTGGGGTTGGGGATGGGGTTGGGGTTGGGGTTGGGGTTGGGGTTGGGGATGGGGTTGGGGTTGGGGATGGGGTTGGGGATGGGGTTGGGGTTGGGGTTGGGGATGGGGTTGGGGTTGGGGTTGGGGTTGGGGTTGGGGATGGGGTTGGGGTTGGGGATGGGGTTGGGGTTGGGGTTGGGGTTGGGGTTGGGGATGGGGTTGGGGATGGGGTTGGGGTTGGGGTTGGGGATGGGGTTGGGGATGGGGTTGGGGTTGGGGTTGGGGATGGGGTTGGGGTTGGGGTTGGGGATGGGGTTGGGGATGGGGATGGGGTTGGGGATGGGGATGGGGATGGGGTTGGGGATGGGGTTGGGGTTGGGGTTGGGGTTGGGGTTGGGGTTGGGGATGGGGATGGGGTTGGGGTTGGGGATGGGGTTGGGGTTGGGGTTGGGGTTGGGGTTGGGGATGGGGTTGGGGTTGGGGATGGGGTTGGGGTTGGGGTTGGGGATGGGGTTGGGGATGGGGTTGGGGTTGGGGTTGGGGTTGGGGTTGGGGTTGGGGTTGGGGTTGGGGATGGGGTTGGGGTTGGGGTTGGGGATGGGGTTGGGGTTGGGGTTGGGGTTGGGGATGGGGTTGGGGATGGGGTTGGGGATGGGGTTGGGGTTGGGGATGGGGTTGGGGTTGGGGTTGGGGATGGGGTTGGGGATGGGGTTGGGGTTGGGCCCGGTTTTATGGAATCCCATAAAGAGCTCGTTAATGGGAGAGGAAACGAGGTGGGAACGCAAATGTGGGAGGGGAGAGGGCAGGGAGAGCGGAGCGGGAAAGGGGAAAGGGAAATGGGATTTGTTATATAGGGGATGGAAAATAAAAATGGGATTTGTTTTATCTGGGATGGAAAATAAAAATGGGATTTGTTTTAGAGGGGAAGGGGGAAAAAATGGGATTTGTTTTGTAGGGGAAGAGGAAAAAATGGGATTTGTTTTGTAGGGGAAGGGGGGGGAAATGGGATTTGTTTTGTAGGGGAAAAGGAAAAAGTGGGATTTGTTTTGTAGGGGATCGAAAATAAAAATGGGATTTGTTTTATAGGGGAAGGGGGAAAAATGGGATTTGTTTTATATGGGATGGAAAATAAAAATGGGATTTGTTTTATATGGAATGGGGGAAAAATGGGATTTGTTTTATTGGGGAAGGGGGAAAAAATGGGATTTGTTTTGTATGGGATGGAAAATAAAAATGAGATTTGTTTTATATGGGATGGGGGAAAAAATGGGATTTGTTTTGTATGGGATGGGGAAAAATGAGATTTGTTTTATATGGGATGGGGGAAAAAATGGGATTTGTTTTATAGGGGAAGAGGAAAAAATGGGATTTGTTTTATTGGGGAAGAGGAAAAAATGGGATTTGTTTTATCCGGGATGGAAAAACAAAATGGGATTTGTTTTGTATGGGATGGGGAAAAGGATTTATGGGGGAAAAAAATGGGATTTATTTTATCAGGGATGGGGGAAAATGGGATTATTTTATTGGGAAGGGGGAAAATGGGATTTATTTTGTTGGGAAGGGGGAAAATGGGATTTATTTTATCAGGGAAGGGGGAAATAGGATTTATTTTATTGGGGAAGGGGAAAAAAATTTGATTTATTTTATTGGGGAGGGGAAAAAATGGGATTTATTTTATCAGGGAGGGGGTGAAATGGGATTTATTTTATTGGGAAGGGGGGAAAATGGGATTTGTTTTATTGGGGAAGGGGAAAAATAAAGTCAGGGAGGAAAAGGGGGAGAAATTTGGGATCGGGAGTTTTGGGGATTTCCAAAAGAACGGGCGGCACAACAAACGAGCCACCCCCAAAATTTCATCCCCTAAAGGGAACTGGGGCGGGTTGGTTGGGGTTTTGAAACTATTTTAAAGGGTCTTGAAGGATTTTTAAAGTGTTTTAAAGGGTTTTGAAGAATTTGGAAGGATTTTAGAGAGTCTGGAACCATTTAAAAGGATTTTTAAAAGGGTTTTAGAAGGTTTTAAAGGGTTTTGAAATATTTTAAAGGGTCTTGAAGGATTTTAAGAGGTTTTAAAAGGGTTTCGAGGAATTTGGAAGGATTTTGGAGAGTTTTGAATTATTTAAAAGGGTTTTTGAAGGGGTTTAAAATGGTTTTAGAAGGATTTTAAAAGATTTCAAAGGATTTAAAAGGATTTTGAAGAGTTTTTAAGGATTTTAAAGAGTTTTGAATTATTAAAAGGGTTTTGAAGGGGTTAAAATGGTTTTAGAAGGGTTTAGAAGGATTTTAAAAGATTTCAAAGGGTTTAAAAAGGGTTTTTGAAGAGTTTTTAAGGATTTTAAAGAGTTTTGAAAGGATTTTAAGGGTTTTGAAAGGATTTTAAGAGAAGGGTTTTGAAGGATTTAAAAGGTTTTGAAGGGTTTCAAAGGGTTTAAAAAATATTTCAAAGGGGTTTTGAAGAGTTTTGGAGAGTTTTGAGCTATTTTAAAAGGGTTTGGAAGGGCGTTTAAAAGGGTTTTTAGGAGGTTTTGAAGGATTTTAAATTTTTTTAAAGGGTTTTTAAAAAATTTCAAAGGGTTTTGAAGGATTTTGGAGAGTTTTGAACCATTCTTAAGGGTTTTGAAAGTGTTTAAAGAGTTTTAGGAGGTTTTGAAGGATTTAAATTTTTTTTAAAGGGTTTTAAAAGATTTCAAAGGGTTTTGAAGGGTTTTGGAGAGTTTTGAACCATTCTTAAGGGTTTGGAAGGCATTTAAAGGGTTTTAAGAGGTTTTGAAGGATTTTAGAGAGTTTTGAGCTCTTTTAAAGGGTTTGGAAGACATTTAAAGGGTTTTAGGAGGTTTTGAAGGGTTTTAGAGAGTTTTGAATTCTTTTAAAGGGTTTGGAAGGCGTTTAAAGGGTTTTAGGAGGTTTTGAAGGATTTTAGAGAGTTTTGAACTCTTTTAAAGGGTTTGGAAGGCGTTTTAAAGGGTTTTGGGAGGTTTTGAAGGATTTTAGAGAGTTTTGAACCGTTTCCAAGGACATTTTGGGGGGGGTTTGAAGAGTTTAAAGGGTTTTTAAGGCTGCCCCTGCCCCCGTGGCCGCTCCACGTCCCAGCCTTCCCGCACACCCCATGCATCAGGTGTTTATCGGGAATTCCGGAGCTCTTCCCCAGCTTCTGGAAGGAGTTCAGAGAGCACCGGGACTTCCCCTGCCCCTAAATTTGCTCCTCCCTGGCTTCCGGTGCCTCCCGACCCTCAAATCAGGGCTGGAAAAATCCCAAAAGGCATCAGTTCCCAGTTAAAATAAACTTCCCGTTTCTCCCCCAAATTCCAGGGGATTTTTTTTTTTTTGGGGGGTTTTTGTGGCTTTGATCCTCTGCGGGGCGAGGCCGGAGCAGCTCCCTTCAGCTGATTAATGAGTGGATTAATTAATGATTAATTAAGCAGGAGGCGTTTGGGGGATTTGGGATGGTTGTCTCCGGTGGGAGATGTCCCTGTCCGCGGCACGGGGTTGGAATTGGGGGATTTTTAGGGTTTTTCCCACCCCAAACCATTCTGGGGTTTCTGAGTCAAACCACCCGGACCCCACAGCCCCATCCAACGGATAAATGGGATCCAAAGGATAAAATTCCCTAAATCCAGCTCAGTCCTTCCCTCCTGCACCTCTTGGCTCCGCCGAAGGTTCTTTGGGATTATCCAGGGCAGGAAAATGAGGAAAAATCCCAAAAACTCTGCCCAAACCCAGGGGGTTCCTGGTTGGGAAGGTGCCACAGTGAGGGGAAAACCCCGACCCCAAACCAATCCCGAGCCCAAATCAATCCCAACCCCAAATCATCAATCTCAACCCCAAATCATCAATCCTGACCCC
Organism: Vidua macroura; assembly: GCF_024509145.1. Lineage (NCBI taxonomy): Eukaryota > Metazoa > Chordata > Aves > Passeriformes > Viduidae > Vidua > Vidua macroura. The sequence continues at coordinate 2,647,501 of NC_071597.1, read as the reverse complement.
AAATCATCAATCTCAACCCAAATCATCAATCTCAACCCAAATCATCAATCCCGACCCCAAATCAATCCCAACCCCAAATCATCAATCCCAACCCCAAATCATCAATCCCGACCCCAAATCATCAATCCCAACCCCAAATCATCAATCCTGACCCCAAATCATCAATCCCGACCCCAAATCATCAATCCCAACCCCAAATCATCAATCCTGACCCCAGATCAGTCCTGATGGATGGGACATGTCTGTGGGGTGGGATTGGTTTATTTGGGATGTGTTTGTGGGATGGGATTTGGGGTTTGGGGGAGGATTTAGGGGCTGGGTTTGGGTTCTTTGATGGTGTTTGGGGATAAAACCCATCCCCAAAGCCCCTTCACAAAGCTGATCCCAAAGCCCCTTCCCGTTCCCAAAGCCCCTTCCCAAGACCTGTTCCTAAACCCCATTCCCAAAGCCCCTTCCCATTCCCAAAGCCCCTTCCTGTTCCCAAAACCCAGTCCCAAGGCCCGTTCCCGTTCCCAAAACCCCTTCCCAAAGCCCCTTCCCGTTCCCAAAGCCCTGCCCCAAGGTCCGTTCCCATTCCCAAAGCCCCTTCCTGTTCCCAAAATCCCTTCCCAAAGCCCCTTCCCGTTCCCAAAACCCCTTCCCGTTCCCAAAACCCCAGTCCCAAGGTCCGTTCCCGTTCCCAAAGCCCCTTCCTGTTCCCAAAATCCCTTCCCAAAGCCCCTTCCCGTTCCCGGGCCCGCTCCCAACGCGCGCTCCCGGGCGCGCTCCCGACCCCGCGCGTTCCCGGCCGCCCCCACACGGGGGCGCTGCAGAATTCCGGAGCGGCCGCCGCGCCCGGAGGGACCGCGGAACCCCCGAAGAGACCCTAAAAAACACCAAAATCACCCCAAATAGACCCTAAAAACACCAAAATCACCCCAAATAGACCCTAAAAACACCAAAATCACCCCAAAAAACCCCTAAAAACACCAAAATTACCCCAAACAGACCCTAAAAACACCAAAATGACCCCAAATAGACCCTAAAAACACCAAAATTACCCCAAATAAACCCTAAAAACACCAAAATCACCCCAAACAGACCCTAAAAACACCAAAATCACCCCCCAAAAAACCCTAAAAACACCAAAATCACCCCCAAAAAACCCTAAATACACCAAAATGACCCCAAATAAACCCTAAAGACACCAAAATGACCCCAAATAGACCCTAAAGACACCAAAATTACACAAATTAGACGCTAAATACACCAAAATTACACAAATTAGACCTTAAATACACCAAGATGACCCCAAATAAACCCTAAAAACACCAAAATTACCCCAAATAGACCTTAAATACACCAAAATGACCCCAAATAGATCCCAAATAGACCAAAGTAGCCCTAAATAGACCCTAAAACCACCAAAATAAGCCTAAATACACCAAAATCAACCCAGATAGACCCCAAATGCACCGAATAGACCCCGATGGATCCTAAAACCCCAAATCCATCTGAACAGACCCCGACAGCCACGGGCAGATACCTCTGAATAACCCCAAATCACGCAAAGAACCCCAAATCACGCAAAGAACCCCAAATTGTGCAAAGAACCCCAAATCACGCAAAGAACCCCAAATCACGCAAAGAACCCCAAAACGTGCAAAGAACCCCAAATCACACAAAGAACCCCAAATCGTGCAAATAACCCCAAAACGTGCAAAGAACCCCAAATCACACAAAGAACCCCAAATCGTGCAAATAACCCCAAATCACGCAAAGAACCCCAAATCACGCAAAGAAACCCAAATCGTGCAAATAACCCCAAATCGTGCAAAGAACCCCAAATCACACAAAGAACCCCAAAACGTGCAAAGAACCCCAAAACGTGCAAAGAACCCCAAATCGTGCAAAGAAACCCAAATCACGCAAAGAACCCAAATCACGCAAAGAACCCCAAATCGTGCAAAGAACCCCAAATCACGCAAAGAACCCCAAATCACGCAAAGAACCCCAAATCACACAAAGAACCCCAAATCACGCAAAGAACCCCAAATCACACAAAGAACCCCAAATCGTGCAAAGAACCCCAAATCACACAAAGAACCCAAATCACGCAAAGAACCCCAAATCACGCAAAGAACCCCAAATCGTGCAAAGGACCCCAAATCGTGCAAAGAACCCCAAATCACGCAAAGAACCCCAAATCACGCAAAGAAACCCAAATCGTGCAAAGGACCCCAAATCGTGCAAAGAACCCCAAATCACGCAAAGAACCCCAAATCGTGCAAATAACCCCAAATCACGCAAAGAACCCCAAATTGTGCAAATAACCCCAAATCGTGCAAAGAAACCCAAATCGTGCAAAGAACCCAAATCACACAAAGAACCCCAAATCACGCAAAGAACCCAAATCGTGCAAAGAAACCCAAATCACGCAAAGAACCCCAAATCACGCAAAGAACCCCAAAACGTGCAAATAACCCCAAATCACGCAAAGAACCCCAAATCACGCAAAGAACCCCAAATCACACAAAGAACCCCAAATCACGCAAAGAACCCCAAATCACACAAAGAACCCCAAATCGTGCAAAGAACCCCAAATCACACAAAGAACCCAAATCACGCAAAGAACCCCAAATCACGCAAAGAACCCCAAATCACGCAAAGAAACCCAAATCGTGCAAAGGACCCCAAATCGTGCAAAGAACCCCAAATCACGCAAAGAACCCCAAATCGTGCAAATAACCCCAAATCACGCAAAGAACCCCAAATTGTGCAAATAACCCCAAATCGTGCAAAGAAACCCAAATCGTGCAAAGAACCCAAATCACACAAAGAACCCCAAATCACGCAAAGAACCCAAATCGTGCAAAGAAACCCAAATCACGCAAAGAACCCCAAATCACGCAAAGAACCCCAAAACGTGCAAATAACCCCAAATCACGCAAAGAACCCCAAATCACGCAAAGAACCCCAAATCGTGCAAAGAAACCCAAATCACACAAAGAACCCCAAATCATGCAAAGAACCCCAAATCACGCAAAGAACCCCAAATCGTGCAAAGAACCCCAAATCACACAAAGAACCCCAAATCACGCAAAGAACCCCAAATCACGCAAAGAACCCCAAATCACGCAAAGAAACCCAAATCGTGCAAAGGACCCCAAATCGTGCAAAGAACCCCAAATCACGCAAAGAACCCCAAATCGTGCAAATAACCCCAAATCACGCAAAGAACCCCAAATTGTGCAAATAACCCCAAATCGTGCAAAGAAACCCAAATCGTGCAAAGAACCCAAATCACACAAAGAACCCCAAATCACGCAAAGGACCCAAATCGTGCAAAGAAACCCAAATCACGCAAAGAACCCCAAATCGTGCAAAGAACCCCAAAACGTGCAAATAACCCCAAATCACGCAAAGAACCCCAAATCGTGCAAAGAACCCCAAATCGTGCAAAGGACCCCAAATCGTGCAAAGGACCCCAAATCACGCAAAGAACCCCAAAACGTGCAAAGAACCCCAAATCGTGCAAAGGACCCCAAATCGTGCAAAGAACCCCAAATCGTGCAAAGGACCCCAAATCACGCAAAGAACCCCAAATCGTGCAAAGGACCCCAAATCACGCAAAGAACCCCAAATCGTGCAAAGAACCCCAAATCGTGCAAAGGACCCCAAATCGTGCAAAGGACCCCAAATCACGCAAAGAACCCCAAAACGTGCAAAGAACCCCAAATCACGCAAAGAACCCCAAATCACCCAAATAACCCCAAATCGTGCAAAGAACCCCAAATCGTGCAAAGAACCCCAAAGAGCCCCCAGCAGACACAGAGAGACCCCCCCAGACACACGGACACCCCAAATATTCCCTGACAGCCCCAAAAATCCATTGGCAGCCCCAAACATCCCCCGAGACACACGGGGGACACACCCCGAGATCCGGTGACACATCTGGGCACCCCAAATATCCACAGACGGCCCCCAAAATCCATGGACAACCCCAAAAATTCCCCAGTAAACACGGACACGCCCCAATATTCACTGACAATCCCAAAAATGCCCCAATAAACACAGGCAAGCCCCAAATATCCACGGACAGCCCCGAAAATCCATGGACAATCCCAAAAATGCCCCAATAAACACGGACACACCCCAAATATCCACGGACAGCCCCGAAAATCCCATGGACAACCCCAAAAATCCCCCAATAAACACGGACACACCCCAAATATCCATGGACATCCCCGAAAATCCATGGAGAATCCCAAAAATGCCCCAATAAACACAGGCAAGCCCCAAATATCCATGGACATCCCCGAAAATCCATGGACAATCCCAAAAATCCCCCAGTAAACACAGGCAAGCCCCAAATATCCACAGACAGCCCCGAAAATCCATGGACAATCCCAAAAATGCCCCCATAAACACAGACACACCCCAATATTCACTGAGCAACGGGAATAAAGGAATATCCAAAGGGATGGAGCAGGATCCAAAAGGGATCGATCAATATCCCAAGGGATCAATCAACATCCAAAGGGATAAGTCAATATCCAATAGGATCAATCAATATCCAAAGGAAACAGAGGAATATCCAAAGGGATCAATCAATAACCAATAGGATCAATCAATATCCCAAGGGATCAATCAACATCCAAAGGGGTAAGTCAATAACCAATAGGATCAATCAATATCCAAGGGAAACAGAGGAATATCCAAAGGGATCAATCAATAACCAATAGGATCAATCAATAACCAATAGGATCAATCAATATCCAAAGGGATCAATCAATAGCCAAGGGAAACAGAGGAATATCCCAAGGGATAGATCAATAACTAAAGGGATTGATCAATATCCAAAGAGATCAATCAATATCCAAAGGGATTGACTAATAACCAAAGGGATTGACTAATATCCAAAGGGATCAATCAATATCCAAAGCAATCAATCAATATCTAAAGAGATCAATCAATATCCAAAGGGATCAATCAATATCCAAAGGGATCAATCAATATCCAAAGCAATCAATCAATATCCAAGAGGATAAATCACCATCCAAAGGGATTGATCAATATCCAAAGAGATCAATCAATATCCAAAGGGATCAGTCAATAACCAAAGGGATTGACTAATAACCAAAGGGATCAATCAGTATCCCAAGGGATCAATCAATATCCAAAGGGATCAATCAATATCCAAAGGGATCAATCAATAACCAAAGGGATTGACTAATAACCAAAGGGATCAATCAATATCCCAAGGGATCAATCAATATCCCAAGGGATCAATCAATATCCAAAGGGATCAATCAATAACCAATAGGATAAATCACCATCCAAAGGGATTGATCAATATCCAAAGGGATCAATCGATTGGGAATGGACGAAGCGCTGCAAAACCCCAAAATCCCCTCCTGAATTCTGGGACGGGGCGGAACCCAACGGATTCCGGATTCATCCGCGATCTTCTCCCGAAGACCAAATCCCAACAGTTCCAAGAAACACCAAAAACATCCCAGAATTCCACGAAATTTCCCAAAACATTCCCAAAAAAAAATCGGTGACTCACCCTCATCCCGGAATTCTGTCGGGAACGGGGCCGGGGAAATCCGGGAAGGGCCGAAATTCCAGCCGGGATTTTCCTCGGAGCCGTCGCGAACGTCGCGCTCGTCCCCGCCTGGATGGATTTGAGGAAAATTTGAGGAATTTGGGAGGAATTTCTGAGGAATTTTGAGGAATTTTTGAGGAATTTGGGAGGAATTTCTGAGGAATTCTGAGGAATTTTTGAGGAATTTTGGAGGAAATTTGAGGAATTTTGAGGAATTTTTGAGGAATTTGGGAGGAATTTCTGAGGAATTTTGAGGAATTTTTGAGGAATTTGGGAGGAATTTCTGAGGAATTTTGAGGAATTTTTGAGGAATTTGGGAGGAATTTCTGAGGAATTTTGAGGAATTTTTGAGGAATTTTGGGGGAAATTTGAGGAATTCTGAGGAATTTTTGAGGAATTTTGGAGGAAATTTGAGGAATTTTGTGGAAATTTTTGAGGAATTTTGAGGAATTTCTGAGGAATTTGAGGAATTTTTGAGGAATTTTGGAGGAAATTTGAGGAATTTTGAGGAATTTTTGAGGAATTTTGAGGAATTTCTGAGGAATTTTGAGGAATTTTTGAGGAATTTGGGAGGAATTTCTGAGGAATTTTGAGGAATTTTTGAGGAATTTTGAGGAATTTCTGAGGAATTTTGAGGAATTTTTGAGGAATTCTGGAGGAAATTTGAGGAATTTTGAGGAATTTTTGAGGAATTTTGAGGAATTTTTGAGGAATTTGAGAGGAATTTCTGAGGAATTCTGAGGAATTTTTGAGGAATTTTGGAGGAATTTGGAGGAATTTTTGAGGAATTTGGGAGGAATTTCTGAGGAATTTTGAGGAATTTTGAGGAATTTTGGGAGGAATTTCTGAGGAATTTTGAGGAATTTTTGAGGAATTTGAGAGGAATTTCTGAGGAATTTTGAGGAATTTTTGAGGAATTTGGGAGGAATTTCTGAGGAATTTTGAGGAATTTTGAGGAATTTTGGAGGAAATTTGAGGAATTTTGAGGAATTTTTGAGGAATTTTGAGGAATTTCTGAGGAATTTTGAGGAATTTTTGAGGAATTTGAGAGGAATTTCTGAGGAATTTTGAGGAATTTTTGAGGAATTTGGGAGGAATTTTGAGGAATTTTTGAGGAATTTGGGAGGAATTTCTGAGGAATTTTGAGGAATTTTTGAGGAATTTTGGAGGAATTTCTGAGGAATTTTGAGGAATTTTTGAGGAATTTGGGAGGAATTTCTGAGGAATTTTGAGGAATTTTGGAGGAATTTTGGAGGAAATTCGAGGAATTTTGAGGAATTTTGGAGGAAAATTGGAGGAATTTGGGAATTCCTACCCCCAAATATCCCCGTTTCCTTCCGGGTCTCTCCGAGATCCAAGCGGATTTTTGGGGGATTTCAGGGGTTTTCGGGCAAGTCAGGGTGGAGGGAGGGAAAAAAAGCCGGGAATGCCAAAATTCCAGAGGCAAATCCAAATCCTCGTCCCTGCCCTCGAGCCGTGAAATCCACGTAGGAAATAAAGATTTTAACTCAAACGGGGAATTTCCCGGGATTTTAGGGAAGAAGAGCTTGGAAATCCTTCAGGAGAGAGGGGGGAAGGTAAAAATGTGGATTTTCTATCAAAAATTACAGGGAAATGGATAAAAATGTGGATTTCCTATAAAAAAAAATACAGGGAAATGGATAAAAATGTGGATTTCCTATCAAAAAATTACAGGGAAATGGATAAAAATGTGGATTTTCTATCAAAAATTACAGGGAAATGGATAAAAATGTGGATTTCCTATCAAAAAAAATACAGGGAAATGGATAAAAATATTGATTTCCTATTAAAAAAATACAGGGAAATGGATAAAAATGTGGATTTCCTATTAAAAAAATACAGGGAAATGGATAAAAATGTGGATTTTCTATCAAAAATTACAGGGAAATGGATAAAAAATATGGATTTCCTCAAAAAAATTACAGAGAATATGGTAAAAATGTGGATTTCCTGTAAAAAATTACAGAGAAATGGATAAAAAATATGGATTTCCTGCACAAATTTTGAGGAAAAAAAGGCTAAACCCATGGAATTTTGATATAAATTTACAGGGAAAAGGATAAAAAAATTCATTTCCTGCACAAATTTTAAGGAAAAAAGGTTAAACCCATGGGTTTTTGATATAAATTTGCAGGGAAAAGGATAAACCCATGGATTTTTAAAATAAATTTACAGGGAAAAGGCCAAACCCATGGATTTTTAAATAAATTTACAGGGAAAAGGCAAAACCCATGGATTTTTGATATAAATTTACAGGAAAAAGGCCAAACCCATGGATTTCCTCCAGACAAATGACCCAATCCGGGGTGTGGAAAGGATCTTTCCGCCCCTGAAATGAATTTCTGTTGAATTTTCCAGGGAATTTCCGTGGGAGTTTTGTGGAGAGGCCGTGCCAGGTGTTGAGGCGGCGAGAAAAGGTTTTTCAATTGGAGATGAAAAGAGTTTTTAATTGGAGATGAAAAGGTTTTTAATTGGACATCGGAAGGTTTTTAATTCAATATTTGCCCCGATAAGGGAGCGGCAGCAGCTGCTCCTCACTCAGCGCCCTCCAAACAGCCCCAAAATGGAATTTCCAGCGGCTCCGGCAGCGATTTCCAAAGAAAGCTGGGCCAGGAAATGATCCAAAGGCAAGAATTCCCATTTTTTTTATGGGGGAAAAAATTGGAATCTAAAAGGGGGAAAAAAAAGTGAGGTTGTCAAATGAGCTGATGTCAATAATTCCCCGATTTTTAAGGGGAAAAAATGGGGATGATTAGGGGAAAAAGTGGGGGCGTCAAATGGTCCAACATCAAGAATTCCCTTTTTTTTTAGGGATAAAAATGGGAATGGAATGGAAGATGATGGTGGGAAAATCCCCCCCCCCCAAAAAAAGTGGGAATGGATGAGGAGGGTGGGAAAATCCCAAAATTTAGGAATGGATGAGAAGGGTGGGAAAATCCCAAAAAGTGGGAATGGATAAAATGGTGGGAAAATGCAAAAAAAAAAAAGTGGGAACGGAAGAGTTTGGAGCTCTTGGGATTTGATTAAAGCACCAAATTTAGAAATTTGGGCTGGGTTGAAATCCTATTTTTACCTTAAAATCCTAAAGTTTTCCCTTCAAATCCTATTTTTTACCTTAAAATCCTAAAGTTTTGCCTTCAAATCCTATTTTTTACCTTAAAATCCTAAAGTTTTCCCTTCAAATCCTATTTTTACCTTAAAATCCTAAAGTTTTGCCTTCAAATCCTATTTTTTACCTTAAAATCCTAAAGTTTTGCCTTCAAATCCTATTTTTTACCTTAAAATCCTAAAGTTTTGCCTTCAAATCCTCTTTTTACCTTAAAAATCCTAAAGTTTTGCCTTCAAATCCTATTTTTACCTTAAAATCCTAAAGTTTTGCCTTCAAATCCTATTTTTACCTTAAAATCCTAAAGTTTTGCCTTCAAATCCTATTTTTTACCTTAAAATCCCACTTTTTTTTTTTGCCTTCAAAGCCTATTTTTCTATTCCATCCCCATCTTATCCCACCACAATCATCCCCCAAAAAATCCCAAATAAACCCAAATCCCTTTTCTCTTTTTTTTTTTGGGATGCGATCCCAGGCAGAAATCCCAAAAATTCCTCCCCATATCCATCAGGAGCCGATTTCCCTTTGCTTCCCAAACCATCCCAAGCCTCGTTTTCTCCCCTCATTCCCATTTTTGGGGTTTTTTTTGTTAATTAAGTGTAAAAAAGCAAATTCCCGGCACATTAGAAAGGCAAAAATCTTTGGGATTGAGGCTTTTTTTTGGGATTTTTTTTTTTTTGGACTTGTTTGGAATTTTTCTCGGGGTGGGGGGGGATTTTTTGGGATTTTTTTGGGCTTTTTTGTGGGGATTATTTTGGGATTTTTGGGGGTTTTTGGGATTTTTTTTTGGGGGGTGGATTTTTTGGGATTTTTTTTTGGGGGGGGATTTTTGGGGCGTTTGTTTGTTTGGTTTTTTGGGGTTTTTTTGGGGATTTTTTTGGGATTTGTTTGGGATGGAGCTGCTGGAGCTTGCAGTGATTGCCGGCGCCCAGCAGGTCGGGCTGCAAGGCAGCGGCAGCCGGGAATGCGCCGCTGGAATTTCCCTGCCGTCCCCTCCCCCAGGCACGGAAAAAACATGGAATTTCTTGGGAATATCCAAAGCCAATCCCTGGAAAGGATGGGGAAGAAAAAAACAGGAATTTCTTGGGAATACCCAAAGCCAATCCCAGGAAAGGATGGGGAAGAAAAAACCAGGAATTTCTTGGGAATACCCAAAGGCAGTGAGGAATAATCCCAGGAAAGGGTGGGGACGACAAAACCTCGGAATTTCTTGGGAAAATCCAAATCCAGCACAGAATAATCCCAGGAAAGGATAAAACCATGAAATTTCTTGGGAATATCCAAATCCAGCACGGAATAATCCCAGGAAAGGATGGGGAGGATAAAACCATGAAATTTCTTGGGAATATCCAAAGGCAGAAAGGAATAATCCCAGGAAAGGATGGGGACAATAAAACCTCGGAATTTCTTGGGAATATCCAAATCCAGCACAGAATAATCCCAGGAAAGGATAAAACCAGGGAATTTCTTGGGAATATCCAAATCCAGCACAGAATAATCCCAGGAAAGGATAAAACCATGAAATTTCTTGGGAACATCCAAAGGCAGAAAGGAATAATCCCAGGAAAGGATGGGGACGACAAAACCTCGGAATTTCTTGGGAGTATCCAAAGGTAGCAAGGATGGGGGGGATAAAACCAGGGAATTTCTTGGGAATATCCAAATCCAGCACGGAATAATCCCAGGAAAGGATAAAGCCATGAAATTTCTTGGGAATATTCAAATCCAGCACGGAATAATCCCAGGAAAGGATGGGGAGGATAAAAAACAGGAATTCCTTGGGGATATCCAAAGGCAACGAGGAATAATCCCAGGAAAGGATGGGGACGACAAAACCTCGGAATTTCTTGGGAATATCCAAAGGTAGCAAGGATGGGGAGGATAAAACCAGGGAATTTCTTGGGAATATCCAAATCCAGCATGGAATAATCCCAGGAAAGGATAAAACCAGGGAATTTCTTGGGAATATCCAAATCCAGCACAGAATAATCCCAGGAAAGGAGAAAACCATGAAATTTCTTGGGAATATCCAAATCCAGCACGGAATAATCCCAGGAAAGGATGGGGAGGATAAAACATGGAATTCCTTGGGGATATCCAAAGGCAGAAAGGAATAATCCCAGGAAAGGATGGGGATGATAAAACCTCGGAATTTCTTGGGAATATCCAAATCCAGCACGGAATAATGCCAGGAAAGGATAAAACCATGGAATTCCTTGGGAATATCCAAAGGCAGAAAGGAATAATCCCAGGAATGGATGAGGAGGAAAATCTGGCAGATTTTGGGCTCATGGAAAGTATTCCAATATTGCCAATCCTGCCGCGGGTTGGAGTTTAGGCTGGAATAAAGCGGAAAAGCAGAATTTTGGGGATTTGGAGAATAATCCCAACGGGAATTCAGCAGCTCAGGGGTTCAATTATTCCTTGGGCCAGGGAGGGGGAAATTCCTGGATACGAATCGGGGAGCATTATTGGAAATTCCGAATCCTTTTCCCGTTTTTCTGGGGAAGCGGGAGGGGCTGTTCCCACCGGGAACGATCTCGGTGAGGGGATCCCTGAAATTCCAGCCCCAGGAGGGGAATTCCTGGGGCATTTCCCAACAATCCCGAATCAGGAAGGGCTCCCACCAAAACAATTCAACAGGACGGGCAATCATTAATAAATAATTCTATAATTAGGTGGGGAATAATTAATTAATAAATGGGCAGGATTGAAGGCAAATAATTAATTAATAATTCTGCAGAAGGGGCAATAATGACGAAATAATTCTACACTGAATAAATAATTTTTTATATATATATATATATATATATATGTATGTATAGAATGTATAGAATATATAGAATATATAATATATATAGAATATATATATTATATATATAGAATATATATAGAATATATATATATTATATATATAGAATATATAGAGAATATATATAGAATATATAGAGATATATATATAGAATATATAGAGAGATATATATTTAAAATATATATTATATATATTATATACATTTATATATTATAGAAAATATCTATATTATGTATTGTATTACATGTAAATACAGATATATTTTTATAGAATAAAAATATTTCTTGTATATTAAAATTTTATAAATATATAATATTAAATATATAAAAATCATATATATAATATATTATCTATTATCTATTATATATTATATTATATATATATAATATATATATTATTTTTATATAATAAACATATATAAAAAGATATTTTTATAGAATAAAAATATATATTCAATATATCCCGTAATATATAATGTATTTAATAATAGATATTAATATATTATTATATTTTGTATCATATACCATATTTAATATATAATATTTATGTAATAATATATAATATATTTAATATCTATATCCTATCATATAGACTATATCTAATGGATATATTAGATATATCTAATATATTTAATATTTAATGTATATAACTCTAAAAATGATATCGTATATAAATATATTTATATATAAATATATAAAAACTCTCCAAATTCTTTGCTTTTCTTTCCGTCTCCGCCGTGTTTTGACATCTCCGGGGCCGGAGCGTTGTTGTTTATAACGGCGGGGCCGGCGATTTGAGCCTGGCCTTCCAATTCTTGTCAATCCCAAGGTTTTTTTCCTGCTTTTTTCCCCAACACTTCATAAATCTCAGCCAGGCTTGTGAGCCTGAGCCCAGCTCAGCAGGGCCGGAGCCTCCCGGCATGAGCCCAAAAGGGCTTTTTATAAATAAAACTTCCTAAAATCACCCAGCACTCCATTAATTCCCAACCACTCCGGCTCGGCTTCAAAGGGAATCTTTGCAGCAAAAAAAAGGGAATTTTTTTTTGATTTTTTTTTTTTTTTTTGTTGTTGTTTTAATGATTTGCTACTTGGCCTTGTCATAACCACACGGAGTAAAAGGGCGGCAGCGGGGAGAGGGTTGGGGAAACGCCAGGTTCCGGCTCCCAGGCAGCTGCAGCTCCCTGGATTTGGGGTTTTAGAGGGAAAAAAGGGTTACGAAGATTTGGGGTTGGGTTTGTTTTTTTTTGGGGGGTGGGGATTTTGTTCCTGAGGGGAGAGGACAGGGACGGACATGGCGGCGCGGCTCCAGCGGGATGGAGTTTTGTTCTCCAAGGCAGAGTGATAAAGGGATGAGAAAAAATGGATAAAAGGGAGAAAAAACGATTCCACAAAATGATCCCAATAGAGTTATACCAAAAAATGAGGCAAAAAATTGATAAAAATATCAACTAAACTGGGCCTGCTACGAGGTGAGGCCTACTGAGGCCTACTGAGGCCTGCCGAGGCCTACTGCGGCCTGCTAAGGCCTACTGAGGCCTACTGAGGCCTGCCAAGGCCTGCCGAGGTCTACTGAGGCCTACTGAGGCTTGCTAAGGCCTACTGAGGCCTACTGAGGCCTACCGAGGCTTGCTAAGGCCTACTGAGGCCTACTGAGGCCTACCGAGGCCTGCTAAGACCTACTGAGGCCTGCTGAGGCCTACTCCCACTTTTCTCTTTGTTAATGAATGCCTTTAATTAACAAAGGTCCCAATTTTTAAATCACAACTCATCCCATTTCCATTGACTATTCCTGACTCCAAGAGGTGGGAATTGTCTGCGGTTAAGGCACGGGGCTGGGACAAACAGGAGGTCTGGCTCCAACCCCCATTTTTGGAGCCTCAGTTTTCCCAAATTTGATAAAAATGGAAGACCAACCTCTCTCTCCTGAATGTTTTGACTACTCCTGAGTATTTTAAGGAATTCTGCTCTTCAGTGGTTCAGGGAAAACCATCTGGGATGAATTTTGGGTGGAAAATTAAAGCGTTGTCATCAGCTCCATGAAATAAATCTGGGTTTATTCATCTACTTGGGTTTATTTTTTTAACAAAATCAAGGAGAAAGGCGTCGCTTTCAAAAAAAAAAACTCCTTCCAACCCAAACCATTCCGTGATTCCCTGATTTTTTGACACTCAGGAGCTCGGGTGACTCCGTGACCGCCCCTTGAAGACCCTCGGAGATGGAAAACGTGGCCATGGAATTCCCATTTTCCCGTTTTCCCATGGGATACCCGGCTGGGCGTTCCCCGAGCACTCCAAGGATTCATTCCCACTAAAATTCCCAAATTCCCTTCCACATCCCGGATTTTCCTACTTTTCCTTCCGCTTCCGACCCCATCAAAAGAATATCCCGAGGAACAAAAGGTTCCCTCCTCTTCCATCCCTGAAATTCCATGAATTTCCCCATTTCCAAACCTCATTTGGAGCCTTTGAGGCGCTCGCCTCTTCCCTCCCTCCCAATTTTTTGGTGAATTTAATAATTAACCAATTTTTTGGTGAATTTACTAATTAACCAAATTTTTGGTGAATTTAATAATTAACCAATTTTTTTGTGAATTTAATAATTAACCAATTTTTTGGTGAGTTTTCCGCCCAGCTGCCCGTTGGACTTTTCCAAAGGGTGCCAGGGGTTGGATTCACGGGGAAAACAACGCTTGGGAAGCAATTAAAGCTCGGAGGCGCCGGCTGAAACGGGAGAGCGCCGCTCCCGCTGGGAATCGCGAGTTCCTGGCTCGCCAGGATGGGCCGGAAGCCGGCCCGGAGCCGGGAGGGGCCGCTGGAATTTGTTCCTGGGGAAAAGGAAGGATCCGAGGAGTGGGAACGGCAGGAAGGGATTTATTCCTGGAATGAAGGATTGGAATGGATTTCATTCCTGGAATAAAGGATTGGAATGATGGGAATGATTTTTTTTCCTGGAATAAAGGGTTGGAATGGATTTCATTCCTGGAATAAAGGGTTGGAATGCTGGGAATGGATTTCATTCCTGGAATAAAGGGTTGGAATGGATTTTTTTCCTGGAATAAAGGATTGGAATGCTGGGAATGGATTTCATTCCTGGAATGAGGGATTGGAATGATGGGAATGATTTTTTTTTCCTGGAATAAAGGGTTGGAATGGATTTCATTCCTGGAATAAAGGGTTGGAATGGATTTTATTCCTGGAATAAAGGATTGGAATGCTGGGAATGGACTTTATTGCTGGAATAAAGGATTGGAGGAATTGGAATGCCGGGAAGGAATTTTATTCCTGGAATAAAGGATTGGAAGACTGGGAATGGATTTCATTCCTGGAATAAAGGATTGGAATGCTGGGAATGGATTTTATTCCTGGAATAAAGGGTTGGAATGGATTTTATTCCTGGAATAAAGGATTGGAATGCTGGGAATGGATTTCATTCCTGGAATAAAAGATTGGAATGGATTTTATTCCTGGAATAATGGGTTGGAATGCTGGGAATGGATTTCATTCCTGGAATAAAGGATTGGAATGCCGGGAAGGAATTTTATTCCTGGAATAAAGGATTGGAATGCTGGGAATGGATTTTATTCCTGGATTGGATGAGCTGGAATGCTGGGAATGGGTTGAATTCCCAGAGGAAATAAAGGTTTGGAGAAGTTGGAATGGCAGGAATGGATTTTATTCCTGGAATAAAGGATTGGAGGTGTTGGAATGCTGGGAATGGGTTGAATTCCCAGAGGAAAGAAGGGTTTGGAGAAGTTGGAATGGCAGGAATGGATTTTATTCCTGGAATAAAGGATTGGATGGGTTGGAATGGCAGGAAGGGAATTTTTTTCCAGTAGCTCCCACCTCGGTGGAACTCCAGGAGGTGCTCACGGATCCCAACCAATTTTTAAGGAAAAAGGACAAATCCACCAATCCCTGTGCTGTTCCCAAGGCTCCGAATCGGGAATTCCATCCCTTGATCCAAGGGAGCCGAAGGAGCACCCAGCGATTGTCCTGGAGATCCAGAAATCCCTCCTGGTGACCCTCAGGAATCCCAGGAAGTTCAAATACTCACTGCCATGATGGAGGAAATGAGGAGCAAAGCCAAAAATTCCCGATTTTTTAACAAGGAATTGTCATTCCTGGAAAAATCCCATCCTGATCCCGGGCTCTGCTCCCATTCCAAGCTCAGGAAAATTGAGGGACACCCTGGAATCTTCGCTCCCACTCAATTCTCCACGGGAATCCGCTGCCCTTCCCAAGCTTCCCAAACATTTCCAAATTCCTGGAAATTCCCAGCCTGGGAATCGATGCCAGAGCCACAGAAATTGTGGGATTTGCTCTCCGTGATGAGATTCCTGCTGCGGAATTTTCCCACCCCAAGAGCTGCCCCACACATCCATAAAAACTCTTTTTCCTGGGAATTTGGCACAGGGAACGTCCCCCAGTCCAACCCTTCCCAGCTGGACTCACCTCGGGATGGGAATTCCAGGCGGTACCTGAAAAACCAAAGGGAAAAGGAGCCGTAAAATCCCAGATTTTCCTCAAGGATTCTTCCGGCCTGAGGAATTAGGGAGGGATGGGAGAATCTGGGAACCCAGGGAATGGGAAACACATGGAATTCCAAGAGGAACTGGGATGGGCCAGCCCTGGAGAAGAGGGAATGGATGGGATTTAAGCCCTTCCCAACCCGAATTCCATGGATTTCCATCTGTTGGAGCAGATCCTGCTCCAAATTCCTGCGACCTTTTTACCCCTCAAATCCTTTAAAAGTCATTTCCAAGCCCAAAATATTCCAGGATTTTCACTGAGCTCATTCCCTGCAAGTGGAGGGTGATCCATGTTCCGTCCATTCCCAAAAATAAGAAATAAGTATTTAATATTTTAAAAAATCAGGATTTTTTTTCCTCTCTCCTGCTTCAGGAAAATCTTGGGAATCATTTTAATCCATTAAAAAAAAAAAAAAAAATTAATATTAAAAAATCAGGATTTATTCCTCTGTCCCATTTCAGGAAAATTTTGGGATTTTAATCCAGGAATGGCGCCGGGAATTTTGGGAATCCCACCAAGGGTTGGGAATAAAGCACAAAGTGCCCGTTCCAAGATGAGCTCCGGTGGCAGGAATCCGACGTGGGAAAATCCAATTAATTAATTTGGATCCTCATTAAAAGCTTTCCTGGAGAAAACGAACCCCCAGGAACATCCCGGCTCCCGGCACGGATTCCTTGGGAAACAACCCCGGAATTCCCATGAAGGGCCTGGCATTTATTGGAGTTTTTTTTCCTTTGGATTAAAAAAAAAAGAGGAAAAATTCAAAATGTGCACAAATTTCCCGGGATATGGAGTTGGGAAGAGCCTTTTGGAGGAAAAATTGGGAGTTTTTTGGGATGATTTTGGGGCTGGTTCCCAGTTCCACAAGGAGTTTTTTCTCCATCCTGTGGCTGCTCCATTTTATCCCCAAAATCCCAAAAATCCAGCCCTACATGAAGGCAGCTGGAAAAGCAGCTCCAGCTTTTTATTCCCCCGAAAAAAAAAAAAATTAATTTTATTTTTATTTTATTTTATATTTATATTATTATATAATAATAGATTATATTTATATTTATTTATATTTTATTTTCTATAAAAATATAAAAATATTTATATTTTTTTTTATCCTTAAATCCCAACATTTCCACGGAAAATTCCAATTATCCAACATTTAAGCAGAAAAACATCAGCTCTGAGAGATCCCTGCATTCCCCCGATCCCAAAAAATCCAGCATTCCTAAAACTGGGGATATTTTTCCCTCCTGAACAAAGAAGAACAGCAAAAATCCCTTTTTTTTTTTTTTTTTTCCCCGGGAATTTTTGCCTCCGGAGCTTTTTCCCGGCCATGTTTTAGCGCCAACATTTCCTGAATGATTTTCTGTCACTCGCAATTCCCGCTCCATGAAAGCGCCGGGGCTTTGTTCCCGACCTCTGTCATTTTTAATCCCAGGAAATGGCCTAAAAAAAAAGGGAAAATCGAGTTCCGTTCCCTCCCGGAGCAGCTCCAGGGATTCAGATGGAAAAGGCTAAAAAAAAACTTGGATTTTCCTGCTTTTTCTCATTTTTTAGGATAAAAAAAAACAGCAAAAAACCAAAAAATCCCGATTGCAGCTGAAGGATTTGGTTTTAATTCCATGGTTGGATCATTTTTACTCCGGGAAGGAAAATTTGGGAGAAAATGGAATTAGGGATGGGGGGAGGAGAGGTTTTTAGGGAATGTGGGAGAGCCACAGAAGTCTTGGATAAATCCCATAAATGCCGGGTTTTGGGAGCCCTTGGATTTCCAGGAAGTTCACCCATGGGATTTTGCTTTTTTCCCAATATTTCCCCTAAATTTGGTGTTTCCCCCACCCCTTCCTGCATAAAAATTCATCCCAAATCCTATTTTTCTGATATAGTCTTGGATTTTTGGGCCTGCAACACCCAAAAAAAGTAAAAATTTGGGCAAATGTGCGTTTAATGGGATTTGAGCAGCTGGAAAAATCCCAAAATCCAAACCCTCTGAGCCGGATCCATAAAATCCACGTAGCTTCCAATCAAATTCCCAGTTTTTCCTCATTAATTAATTCAATATTCCCAAGGGCTGGGGTGGAACGGAATCTTTGGAGCCAGGATTTGAATGTCTGGGAAAATAAATATTTAAAAAAAAAAAAAAAAAAAAAATCGATGCTGGATGAGATTTCCAACAGAGGAAAAAAAAAAAAAAAAATAATAATAAAGGGAGCCGGGGAAAATGGGATTGGGAATTCCCCATTAGGGGAGAAATGGATTGAAATTCATTTTTCAGCTCAGCTGAGGCTCTCAGGTTCCAGGTTAATGATGGATCCAGGAGGAAATGGATGGGAAAATTGGGATAATTCCATCAGCCGGGCTGGGAAAGGCTGGAAAATTCCGGAAAGGAACAACCCAGAAGGCTCCAAAGGGAATTAGTGGTGGGAGTGAGCTCAGGGATAAAAGGAGGTGAAAATGGGATGAATTTAATTTGGATTCATGTGAGAAATTCCTTCCTTCAAAGAAAAAGAGGGGAGAAAATCCCCAGCCGGAATAAATCAGGAATATCCCAAAATTCCTTCCTTTAAAGAGGGGGAAAACCCATCCTGAAATGAGGGAATAAATCAGGAATATCCTAAAATTCCTTCCTTCAAAAAGGGGGAAAACCCATCCTGAAATTAGGGAATAAATCAGGAATATCCTAAAATTCCTTCCTTCAAAAAGGGGGAAAACCCATCCTGAAATGAGGGAATAAATCAGGAATATCCCAAAATTCCTTCCTTCAAAAAGGGGGAAAACCCATCCTGAAATTAGGGAATAAATCAGGAATATCCTAAAATTCCTTCCTTCAAAAAGGGGGAAAACCCATCCTGAAATTAGGGAATAAATCAGGAATATCCCAAAATTCCTTCCTTTAAAGAGGGGGAAAACACATCCTGAAATGAGGGAATAAATCAGGAATATCCCAAAATTCCTTCCTTTAAAAAGGGGGAAAAACTCATCCTGAAATTAGGGAATAAATCAGGAATATCCCAAAATTCTTTCCTTTAAAGAGGGGGAAAAACTCATCCTGAAATTAGAGAATAAATCAGGAATATCCCAAAATTCCTTCCTTTAAAGAGGGGGAAAACACATCCTGAAATGAGGGAATAAATCAGGAATATCCCAAAATTCCTTCCTTTAAAGAGGGGGAAAACCCATCCTGAAATTAGAGAATAAATCAGGAATATCCCAAAATTCCTTCCTTCAAAAAGGGGGAAAACACATCCTGAAATTAGGGAATAAATCAGGAATATCCCAAAATTCCTTCCTTTAAAGAGGGGGAAAAACTCATCCTGAAAAGAGGGAATAAATCAGGAATATCCCAAAATTCCTTCCTTTAAAGAGGGGGAAAATCTTATCCTGAAATTAGGGAATAAATCAGGACTGACCCAAAATTCCTTCCTTTAAAGAGGGGGAAAACCCATCCTGAAATGAGGAAATAAATCAGGAATATCCCAAAATTCCTTCCTTCAAAATGGGGGAAAAACTCATCCTGAGATTAGAGAATAAATCAGGAATATCCCAGAATTCCTTCCTAAATTCCTCCTAAAAAAGAGGGGAAAATCCCCGTCCTAAACCAGAGAAAATCCAACCAAAACAACGACAGCTCCTCAGGATTCTCCCATTATCCCGAGCCTGGAAGATCCAGAAAATTCCAAGCCATGGGGGAATTGCGGCAGAAGGAGGAATGGCCAAAATCTGCCGGAATTCCGGAGGTTTGGAGCGGGAATTCCAGGAGAACCCACCTGGCTTTGAGGCGCTGGAAGGCGCCGAGGACGGCGGCGCGCTGCTCCCGCGCCCGGGCGCTGAGCGGCTCCTCCTGCAAAGCCCGGCCTAGGTAATCCTCAGCCTCTGGAAAAGCGGGAATGGGAAAGGGAAAAGCGGGATACGTGGTCTTGGAGAGGGAAAGTGGCCACGGGAAGGGGAGGGAAATGTGGGAATGGCGGGAAAATCAGGGATACGCGACCTCAGAGAGGGAAAGTGGCCCTGGGAATGGGAGGGAAATGTGGGAATGGCGGGAAAATCAGGGATACGCGACCTTGGAGAGGGAAAGTGGCCCTGGGAAGGGGAAGGAAATGTGGGAAAGGGGTTTAGGAAACATGGGAAGGTTCAGGAAAGCTGGGAATGGTCAGGAAATCCGGGAGTGGTCAGGGAAATCAGGAATACGCGACCTCGGAGAGGGAAAGTGGGTTTGGGAGGGAAAGGAAATGTGGGAAAGGGGTTTAGGAAACATGGGAAGGGTCAGGAAAGCTGGGAATGGTCAGGAAAATCAGGAATACGCAGCCTTGGAGAGGGAAAGTGGGTTTGGGAAGGGGCAGGAAATGTGGGAATGGTGGGAAAATCAGGAATACGCGACCTTGGAAAGGGAAAGTGGCCGTGGGAAGGGGAAGGAAATGTGGGAATGGCATTTAGGAAACATGGGAAGGGTCAGGAAAGCTGGGAATGGTCAGGAAAATGAGGGATACGTGACCTTGGAGAGGGAAAGTGGCCGTGGGAAGGGGAGGGAAAGCTGGGAATGGTCAGGAAAATCAGGAATACGCAGCCTTGGAGAGGGAAAGTGGCCCTGGGAAGGGGAAGGAAATGTGGGAAAGGCGTTTAGGAAATCTGGGAAGGCTCAGGAAAGCTGGGAATGGTCAGGGAAATCAGGAATAAGTGGCCTAGGAGAGGGAAAGTGGGTTTGGGAAGGGGCAGGAAATGTGGGAAAGGGGTTTAGGAAACATGGGAAGGGTCAGGAAAGCTGGGAATGGTCAGGACAATCAGGAATACGCGACCTCGGAGAGGGAAAGTGGCCGTGGGAAGGGTCAGGAAATCCGGGAATGGTCAGGAAAATCAGGAATACACAACCTCGGAGAGGGAAAGTGGGTTTGGGAGGCAGGAAATGTGGGAATGGCGGGAAAATCAGGGATACGCGACCTTGGAAAGGAAAAGTGGCCGTGGGAAGGGGAAGGAAATCTGGGAAAGGGGTTTAGGAAACATGGGAAGGCTCAGGAAAGCTGGGAATGGTCAGGAAAATCAGGAATACGCAGCCTAGGAGAGGGAAAGTGGCCGTGGGAAGGGGAAGGAAATGTGGGAAAGGCGTTTAGGAAACATGGGAAGGTTCAGGAAAGCTGGGAATGGTCAGGAAATCCGGGAGTGGTCAGGGAAATCAGGAATACGCAACCTCGGAGAGGGAAAGTGGGTTTGGGAGGGAAAGGAAATGTGGGAAAGGGGTTTAGGAAACATGGGAAGGGTCAGGAAAGCTGGGAATGGCGGGAAAATCAGGGATACGTGACCTTGGAGAGGGAAAGTGGCCGTGGGAAGGGTCAGGAAATCCGGGAATGGTCAGGAAAATCAGGGATACGCGACCTTGGAAAGGGAAAGTGGCCGTGGGAAGGGGAAGGAAATGTGGGAATGGGAAAGGGTTCAGGAAATCTGGGAATGTTTGGGGTCAGGGAGGCCCCACAGCCCCCAAATTCTCCTTGAGGTCACCTCCAAATTCTCCTCGGGGTCGGGGCCCAGGAGCCCCCAAATCTTTGGGGTCAGGGAGGCCCCACAGCCCCCAAATTCTCCTCAGGGTCAAGGAGGCCCCACAGCCCCCAAATTCTCCTTGGGGTCACCCCCAAATTCTCCTCGGGGTCAGAGCCCAGGAGGTCTCACAGCCCCCAAATCTTTGGGGTCAGGGAGGCCCCACAGCCCCAAAATTCTCCTCGGGGTCAAGGAGGCCCCACAGCCCCCAAATCCTCCTCGAGGTTACCCCCAAATTCTCCTCGGGGTCAAGGAGGTTCCATGGCCCCCCAAATTCTCCTCGAGGTCACCCCCACATTCTCCTCAGAGTCGGGGCCCAGGAGCCCCCAAATCTTTGGGGTCAGGGAGGCCCCACGGCCCCCCAAATTCTCCTCGGGGTCAAGGACCAGGAGGTCTCACAGCCCCCAGATTTTTGGGGTCAGGGAGGCCCCTCGGTCCCCCAAATTCTCCTCGGGTCAGGGACAGGGAGGCTCCACAGGCCCCAAATTCTCCTCGGGGTCACCCCCAAATTCTCCTCGGGGTCAGGGCCCAGGAGGTCTCACAGCCCCCAAATTCTCCTCGTGGTCAGGGCCCAGGAGCCCCCAAATCTTTGGGGTCAGGGAGGCCCCACAGCCCCCAAATTCTCCTCGGGGTCAGGGCCCAGGAGGTCTCACAGCCCCCAGATTTTTGGGGTCAGGGCCGGGGAGGTCCCACGACCCCTGAAGAGCCCAAAGCACCCCAGGAAAAGCCACCCCAAACCCTTCCCAGCCCCACCCCTTTGGCTGGAAGGGGGCGAGGAGGGACCCGTTACCTTCCAGGAGCCTCTGGATCTCCTGTGGGATCGGGGCATCCATGGGATCCACGGGATCTTTGGGATCCCAGGGGCGCCGAGCCGGCCGCGACGGCTGTGGGGTGACGAGGAGGAAGCCGCGAGGGCGGGGACACCCCAAAAACGAGGAGGAGGAGGAGGAGGAACCTTTGGGGTTTGGCTTCCTCCTCCTTTTAAAACCCCAGCAGATCCCCGGGATCGTTCCCAGCTGTCCTGGGCGATCCCAAAAATTCCAGGTGGGAAAAGCTGAGCTCCGGCCAAGGAGCTCCACCTGGAATTCCCGGCTGGAATTTCCTCCTGGAGCTTCCTCAGGCTGTTCCTGCCCCTAAAATTGGGATTTTTCCAGGTTTTCCACCCCAAAAATTCCAATGGCGGGAAAAAAGGGGATGTTCTGGGATGAAATTTTCCCTTTTCCCGTTTTCTGTGTGGAAAAGAGGTTGGGTTGGGAAAAGATGGAAAAACTCCTGGAAATATGGAGATTTCTGCATGGAAATATTCCTGAAAATATGGAAATTTCCTCCATATGGAAATACGGAAAATATTCCTGGAAATTTGGAAATTTCCATGTGGAAATCTGGAAAATATTCCTGGAAATATGGAGGTGCTCCTCCATGAGGTAATGCGGGAAATATTCCTGGAAATTCAGAAATTTCCACGTGGAAATCTGGAAAATATTCCTGGAAATCTGGAAATTTCCACGTGGAAATTCTCCTGGAAATCCAGAGCTGCTCCTCCAGGTGCTCCCAGGTGGTTTGGGCCCCCCTTTTCTGAGACATAAAGGAAAAAAAATCCAATTTTTTTTTTTTTTTTCATTTCTCAGCACAAACCAGACAAGGAGCAGATGCCAGGAGGATCCCGACTCTTTGGGATCGGGATTTGGGGTGGTGGAGCCGAAGGAGAAACCCCAAAGCAGCTCCAGAGTCCTTTTGGGGCCGTTTTGGGTTGGGATTTGCAGGGCCAGCACCTCATAAATCCCATTTTTCAAGGAGGGTGATTTTACAGAGAAGCCAAATTTCCTGGGAAATTCCCCGCTGGGTTTTGGGATTTTGGGATTTTGGGGTTTTTTCTTTGAGGACAGAGCGAGCACCAGGGGATTCTCTAAATCTGGGACCTGAAAGCTCGGAGCTGTCGCTGCCGCGTCATTTCCAAACTTTCCCATCCGGCATTTCCCACCCGATTTTAACCATTTCTGCCTCAGGTTTGAAACTCAGGTTTTGCCCCTCCTCCCTCAGCCTTGTTCGGCTCAGCTCGGCTGCAGCCCGAGCTCGGTTTTAGGACCCAAAACGGCCCCAAAAATGGAGATTTTGCAGCGGATGCTGAGACCTCAAAGCACAGGAAACGCAGCTCGGGGGCCCCGAGCAGGAGCTGGAAAATCAAAATATCACAGGAGCTGCTCCTCTGGTCTTTTTGGGGCCTCAAGGCTTTTTTTTTGGGGCAAAATGTGGATTTTTTTCCCTGTCAGTACCTGTTCCTTAAATCTCCCAGCCAGGTAGAGCTGGGATTTAGGGAATTCTGAGCCTTTTTTGGGAGAAAATTGTGGATTTTCCCCTGTCAATTCCTGTTCCTTAAATCTCCCAGCCAGGTAGAGCTGGGATTTATGGAATTCTGAGACTTTTTTGGGAGAAAATTGTGGATTTTTCCTGGTTAAAAGCTGTTCCTTAAATCTCCCAGCCAGGTAGCTCCAGGATTTATGGAATTCTGAGCTTTTTTTAGGAGCAAAATGTGGATTTTTTCCTTGTTAAACTCGGGGGCCCCGAGCAGGAGCTGGAAAATCAAAATATCACAGGAGCTGCTCCTCTGGTCTTTTTGGGGCCTCAGGTCTTTTTTTTTGGGGCAAAATGTGGATTTTTTTCCCTGTCAATTCCTGTTCCTCAAAACTCCCGGCCAGGTAGAGCTGGGATTTAGGGAATTCTGAGGTTTTTTTAGGAGCAAAATGTGGATTTTTCCTTGTTAAAAGCTCCTGGTCAGCTAGGGCTGGGATTTAGGGAATTCTGAGCTTTTTTTGGAGAAAATTGTGGATTTTCCCCTGTCAATACCTGTTCCTTAAATCTCCCGGCCAGGTAGAGCTGGGATTTAGGGAATTCTGAGCCTTTTTTGGGAGAAAATTGTGGATTTTTCCTGGTTAAAAGCTGTTCCTTAAATCTCCCGGCCAGGTAGCTCCAGGATTTCTGGAATTCTGAGACTTTTTTTAGGAGCAAAATGTGGATTTTTCCTTGTTAAACTCGGGGGCCCCGAGCAGGAGCTGGAAAATCAAAATATCACAGGAGCTGCTCCTCTGGTCTTTTTGGGGCCTCAGGTCTTTTTTTGGGGGCAAAATGTGGATTTTTTCCCTGTCAATTCCTGTTCCTTAAATCTCCCAGCCAGGTAGGGCTGGGATTTAGGGAATTCTGAGGTTTTTTTGGGGCAAAATGTGGATTTTTCCCTGTCAATTCCTGTTCCTCAAAACTCGTGGCCAGGTAGAGATGGGATTTAGGGAATTCTGAGCCTTTTTTGGGAGAAAATTGTGGATTTTCCCCTGTCAATACCTGTTCCTTTAAATCTCCCAGCCAGGTAGCTCCAGGATTTCTGGAATTCTGAGACTGTTTTTAGGAGCAAAATGTGGATTTTTTCCTTGTTAAAAGCTGTTCCTTAAGTCTCCTGGTCAGGTAGGGCTGGGATTTAGGGAATTCTGAGCCTTTTTTTGGGAGAAAATTGTGGATTTTCCCCTGTCAATACCTGTTCCTTAAATCTCCTGGCCAGGTAGAGATGGGATTTAGGGAATTCTGAGACTTTTTTTAGGAGCAAAATGTGGATTTTTCCTTGTTAAAAGCTGCTCCTTAAATCTCCTGGTCAAGTAGGGCTGGGATTTAGGGAATTCTGGCCAGGGAAGGTCTCCTGAGCTGGGATTTAGGGAATTAAAGCCAGGAAATCAAAAATAACAGAAAATTAAAATATCACAGGTAGGGTGTCAGGAAAAAGGATTTTCCCAATTTCCAGGGAAATGACCTTTTTTTTTTTTTCCTTTCTTCCTCTTTTTGCTCTCCCTTCCCTTTTTTTTTTCTCACCACTTCAATTTTTGGATGCGTGGAATGGTCACAAGTTTGGATTTGGGATCAGCTGGGAAGGAGAGGGGGGAGTCTGGCACTGTCCTTGTCCTGCAGCATCCCAAATTTGGGGATTCCGGATTCAAAACCTCCTCCCCGCTGGAGAAAATTCCCACCTGGATCCTCCCAGGGCCCGCAGCCCGGCTGAGCCCGGCCGGCATCCTTGGGAAATCCGATTTCCCGGGAAACAGAGTCGGGATTGGGAGTAACCATGGAAACAGAGCTGGGGGGAAAAGGGGAGAGGCAGAGCCCTGCTCCTGTCGGGAATATCGGGAAAACTGGGGGAAAACGGGAGAGGCAGAGCCCTGTTCCTGATGGGAATATCGGGAAAACTGGGGGGAAAAGGGGAGAGGCAGAGCCCTGTTCCTGTCGGGAATATCGGGAAAACTGAGGGGAAAACGGGAGAGGCAGAGCCCTGTTCCTGATGGGAATATCGGGAAAACTCAGGGGAAAAGGGGAGAGGCAGAGCCCTGCTCCTGTCGGGAATATCGGGAAAACTGGGGGGGAAAAGGGGAGAGGCAGAGCCCTGCTCCTGATGGGAATATTGGGAAAACTCAGGGGAAAAGGGGAGAGGCAGAGCCCTGTTCCTGACGGGAATATCGGGAAAACTGGGGGGAAAAGGGGAGAGGCAGAGCCCTGCTCCTGACGGGAATATCGGGAAAACTGGGGGGAAAAGGGGAGAGGCAGAGCCCTGTTCCTGATGGGAATATCGGGAAAACTGGGGGGAAAACAGGAGAGGCAGAGCCCTGTTCCTGTCAGAAAGCCTGCTGGGGGGAAATCCTAAAGGACAGCCCTGCTCGGGGTTTGGGATGGAATCCAGCACAGAAACCCTAAAGGACAGCCTTGCTCGGGGTTTGGGATGGAATCCAGCACAGAAACCCTAAAGGACAGCCCTGCTTGGGGGGAATCCTAAAGTATAGCCTTGCTTGGGGTTTGGGATTGAATCCAGAAGAGAAATCCTAAAGGACAGCCCTGCTCAGGGTTTGGGATTGAATCCAGCACAGAAACCCTTAAGTATAGCCTTGCTTGGGGTTTGGGATGGAATCCAGTGGGGAAATCCTAAAGGACAGCCCTGCTCAGGGGAAATCCTAAAGGACAGCCCTGCTCGGGGTTTGGGATGGAATCCAGTGGGGAAATCCTAAAGGACAGCCCTGCTCGGGATTTGGGATGGAATCCAGCCCTGCTGTCCTTTAGGATTGTTTTTCCCAACAATTGCTCCCTGGGATGGGCTGGGATGCAATTCCCGGGGAATCTGTCCCAGAATTGTCCCTGGAATTGTCCCGGGCCAGGCTGGAATTGTCCCTGGATGGGGCTGGGTGGAATTTCAGCTCCTTCCCACCCAAACCCTTCCACGGCTCTGGAATTCCACAGTTCCTGGCACCGGGATTGGGAAAGGCCAGGCCGATGTTCCTGATGGAACATTCCAGGCTGGGAAAGGCCAGGCCGATGTTCCCGGCAGAAAAATCCAGGCTGGAAAAGGGCTGGGAAAGGCCGGGCCGATGTTCCCGGCGGAAAAATCCAGGCTGGAAAAGGGCTGGGAAAGGCCAGGCCGACATTCCTGGCGGAACATTCCGGGCTGGGAAAGGGCTGGAAAAGGCCGGGCCGATGTTCCTGATGGAACATTCCAGGCTGGAAAAGGGCTGGGAAAGGCCGGGCCGAGGTTCCTGATGGAACATTCCAGACTGGAAAAGGGCTGGGAAAGGCTGGGCCGATGTTCCCAGCGGAACATTCCGGGCTGGGAAAGGCCGGGCCGATGTTCCCGGCGGAACATTCCAGGCTGGGAAAGGCCGGGCCGATGTTCCCGGTGGAACATTCCAGGCTGGGAAAGGCCGGGCCGATGTTCCTGATAGAACATTCCGGGCTGGAAAAGGCCGGGCCGACATTCCCGACGGAACATTCCAGGCTGGGAAAGGCCTGGAGCAGGCTGAGCTCCCGGGGAGGTCCCGGGGGAAGGAGGAGCCGCGGTCCCAGCTGGAATTACGGCCCCGGAGCAGGGATCGGGCAGGAATTCCGGCAGCGATTATTGGGAATTGTCATCACTGCAGCGGGAATAGGATCCAGATGGTGGCAGGGACAGTGGGGAGGTGAAGGGTGGAGATTTTGGAGCCGCTCCTGGGCATTGATTGGGGTTTGAAAGCCACAGGATTCGGGAATGGGGGCAGGATATGGAAATGGATCACGGAATGGGCAGGGGGAAAAGGGATGGAGAAAGGGATGGCGGAGCTGGGAGCTTCTGCTCCCTTCATCCCCATCCTCTGCTGGGAAAAAACAAAATAAAATAAAATGAAATGAAATGAAATGAAATGAAATGAAATGAAATAAAATAAAATAAAATAAAATAAAATAAAATAAAATAAAATAAAATAAAATAAAATAAAATAAAATAAAATAAAATAAAAATAAGGTAAAATAAAATGAAATAAAATGAAATAAAATAAAATAAAATAAAATAAAATAAAATAAAATAAAATAAAATAAAATAAAATAAAAATAAGGTAAAATAAAATGAAATAAAATAAAATAAAATAAAATAAAATAAAATAAAATAAAATAAAATAAAATTTAAAAAATAAAATAAAATGAAATGAAATAAAATAAAATGAAATGAAATAAAATAAAATAAAATAAAATAAAATAAAATAAAATAAAATAAAATAAAATAAAATAAAATAAAATAAAATAAAGGAACAAGAAACTCCTCATGAATAAATATAAGGAAAATGGTGTGGGGGGAGGAATTAAAAAAACCCAAAATGGGAACGCTCGGCCGGCTTTGATCCCCGGAATGCCAGGAATTCCCGGGGGAAAGGGCAGCTTTGGGGTAAGAGAGGGATTCAAGGGGAAAAAAGGGATTTTTGAGGAGAAAAGTGCCTTTTTTGAGGGGAAAAGTGCCTTTTTTGAGAGAAAAATGGATATTTTTGAGGGAAAAGTGCCTTTTTTGAGAGAAAAATGGATATTTTTGAGGGGAAAAGAGCCAATTTCAGGGGAGAAAAGGGCAGGTTTGGGGTTAGAGAGGGGTTTGTGAGGGGAAAGAACATGGTTCTGAGGGGAAAAAAGCTATTTTTGAGGGAAAAGTGCCTTTTTTGAGAGAAAAAAAGGATATTTTTGAGGGAAAAGTGCTCGGTTTTGAGGGAATAAAGGTTATTTTTGAGGGGAGAAGTGCCCGGTTATGAGGGGAAAAGAGCCAATTTTAGGGGGGGAAAGGACAGGTTTGGTGTAAGAGAGGGGTACGAGGGGGAAAAAAGCTATTTTTGAGGGGAAAAGTGCCTTTTTTGAGGGAAAAAAGGCTATTTTTGAGGGAAAAAGTGCCTTTTTTGAGGGAAAAAAGGTTATTATTGAGAGGAAAAGTGCCTTTTTTGAGGGAATAAAGGCTATTTTTGAGGGGGAAAGTGCATTTTTTGAGAGAAAAAAGGCTATTTTTGAGGGGGAAATGCCTTTTTTGTGGTTTTGAGGGAATAAAGGCTATTTTTGAGGGGGAAATGCCTTTTTTGTGGTTTTGAGGGAATAAAGGCTATTTTTGAGGGCAAAAGCGCCCGGTTTTGAGGAAAAATAGTCCAGATTTGAGGGGGAAAAGAATCAATTTTTGGGAGGGAAGAGCAGATTTTAGGGGGAAAAGGGCCCATTTTTGCGGGGAAAATAGTGAAAATAGTCCAGTTTTGAGGGGAAAAACCCATTTTTAGGGGAAAAGGGCCTGGTTTTGAGAAGGGAAAGGGCCAATTTTAGGGGGAAAAGAGACATTTTTGAGGGGAAAAGAGACTTTTTTGGTGAGGAAATGCCAATTTTGAGGGGATAGAGGCCATTTTTGAGGGGAAAGTGTCATTTTTTTGAGGGAAAAGTCTAATTTTTGAGGGAAAAGTCTAATTTTTGAGGGGGAAAAAGATTTTTTTTGAGGGGAAAGTGCCATTTTTCAGGAGAAAGGCCATTTTTGAGGGGAAAGTCTAATTTTTGAGGGGAAAAGAGACATTTTTGAGGCGAAAAGTGCCATTTTTGAGGGGAAAAGAGACATTATTGAGGGAAAGAGGCCATTTTTGAGGGAAAAAGAAACATTTTTGTGGGGAAAAAGGAACATTTTTGAGGGGAAAGTGCCATTTTTGAGGGGAAAAAGGCCATTTTGAGGGAAAAGGGCCCATTTTTGAGGGGAAAAGAGACATTATTTAGTGGAAAGTGCCATTTTTGAGGGGAAAAGAGACATTATTGAGGGAAAGAGGCCATTTCTGAGGGAAAAAGAAACATTTTTTGAGGGAAAAGGGCCCATTTTTGAGGGGAAAGTGCCAGTTTTGAGGGAGAAGAGCCCATTTTTGAGGGGAATGTGCCATTTTTGAGGGGAAAAGAGACATTATTGAGTGGAAAGTGCCATTTTTGAGGGAAAATGAAACATTTTTGAGGGGAAAAGAGACCTTTTTGATGGAAAAAGAGACATTTTTGAGGGGAAAGAGGCCATTTTTGACAGAAAAAGAAACATTTTTGTGGGGAAAAGAGACATTTTTGAGGGGAATGTCCCATTTTTGAGGGGAAAAAGAAACATTTTTGAGGGAAAAGGGCCCATTTTTGAGGGGAAAAGAGACATTATTGAGTGGAAAGTGCCATTTTTGAGGGAAAATGAAACATTTTTGAGGGGAAAAGAGACCTTTTTGATGGAAAAAGAGACATTTTTGAGGGGAAAGAGGCCAGTTTTGAGGGAAAAGGTCCCATTTTTGAGGGGAAAGAGGCCATTTTTGACGGAAAAAGAAACATTTTTGTGGGGAAAAGAGACATTTTTGAGGGGAATGTGCCATTTTTGAGGGGGAAAAGAAACATTTTTGAGGGAAAAGGGCCCATTTTTGACGGAAAAAGAAACATTTTTGAGGGGAATGTGCCATTTTTGAGGGGAAAGAGGCCATTTTTGAGGGGAAAAGAGACATTATTGAGGGGAAAGTGCCATTTTTGAAGGAAAAAGAAACATTTTTGAAGGAAAAAGGAACATTTTTGAGGGGAATGTGCCATTTTTGAGGGAAAAGGGCCCATTTTGGAGGGAAAAAGAAACATTTTTGATGGGAAAGTGCCATTTTGAGGGAAAAGGGCCCATTTTTGAGGGAGAAGGTCCCATTTCTGAGGGGAAAAGAGACATTATTGAGGGGGAAAGTGCAATTTTTGAGGGAGAAGAGCCCAATTTTGAGGGGAAAAGAGACTTTATTGAGTGGAAAGTGCCATTTTTGAGGGGAAAAGAGACATTTTTGAGGGGAAAGAGGCCATTTTTGAGGGGAAAGAGGCCATTTTTGAGGGAAAAAGGAACATTTTTGAGGGGAAAGAGGCCATTTTTGAGGGAAAAAGGAACATTTTTGAGGGGAATGTGCCATATTTGAGGGGAAAGAGCTGGGTTTTGAGGAATGCAGATTTTGCTTCTGGTCCAAATCAATCCGATTAAGAGATTCTGTGTTTAAAAAAAATCCTCAGTCCCAAAGCTCCGGTGTCTCCCAGCAGACAGAGGATCCAGATTTCCTGCCTGTGGAATTCCCTGCCGTTATCTCCTCCTGGTGCGTCTGGGCTCGATCCCTTATCTCTTAGATAGGAGGAATTCTCGGGATTTACAAATCCCGGGTGGGGTGGACAGAATTGGATCAAAGGCCGGGGATGGGAATGCCGAGAGAAAATCGGGAATATCTGGGGCAGAAGAGGCTCCTTGAGAGCAAATCCTCGCTGCAGCAGGGTGAATTTTTTGGGATCCTACAATCCCTCGGCAGGACCGGGACGGTTCTGCTCCTTGGGGTTTGGGGTTTTTTTGGGGTTTTTGGACGTGATTTCCCTTTCAGGAGGCTGGGCGATCCGCTAGGGAGCACCTGTGGGCCGGGATATCTGCAGGGCTTTTCCAGAGCCAGCTCCGGGCTCTGGGACGGTTTCCACTGGAGCCGTAATCAGGGAAGGGGGGATCTTTGTTTTTTTAGCCCGAGAGCTCCGAGATAAATGACAGCTCCGAGGATGCTTTTCAGCACCCCATAAATCACCCGCCAGCTGGGCAGTTTCACCTCAGAAACGTCTCCTCCTTTTTTTTCTCTCCTCTTTTTTCTCTCCTCCTTTTTTTTCTTTCCTCCTTTTCTACTTTCCTCTTTTTTTTCACTTCCCTTTTTTTTTCTCCTTCTTTTTCTTCTCTCCTCCTTTTTTCTTTCCTCAATTTTTTCTTTCCTCCTTTTTTCATTCCTCCTCATTTTCTTTCCTCATTTTTTCTTTCTTCCTTTTTTTCTTTCCTCATTTTTTCCTTCCTCTTTTTTTCACTCCTCTTTTTTTTCTCTCCTCCTTTTTTTCTCTCCTCCTTTTTTTCTCTCCTCCTTTTTTTTTCTTTCCTTCTTTTTTTCTTTCTTCCTTTTTCTCTTTCCTCCTTTTTTCTTTCCTCCTTTTTTTTTCTTTCCTTCTTTTTTTTTCTTTCCTTCTTTTTACTTTCTTCCTTTTTTCTTTCCTCCTTTTTTCATTCCTCCTCATTTTTTTTCCTCCTTTTTCTCACTCCTCTCTTTTTTTCTTTCCTCCTTTTTTTTCTTTCCTCATTTTTTCTTTCCTCCTTTTTTTCTTTCCTCCTTTTTTTCTTTCCTCCTTTTTTTTTCTTTCCTCCTTTTTTCTTTCCTCCTTTTTTCATTCCTCCTCATTTCTTTCCTCTTTTTTTCACTCCTCTTTTTTTCTCTCCTTCTTTTTCTTCTCTCCTCCTTTTTTTCTTTCCTCCTCATTTTCTTTCCTCCTTTTCTTCACTCCTCTTTTTTTTCCTTTCCTCATTTCTTCTTTCCTCTTTTTTCACTCCTCTTTTTTTTTCACTCCTCCTTTTTTCCTCTCCTCCTATTTTTTTCTTTCCTTCTTTTTTTCTTTCTTCCTTTTTATCTTTCCTCCTTTTTTCTTTCCTCCTTTTTTTCACTCCTCTTTTTTTTTTCTTCCCTCCTATTTTTCTTTCCTCCTTTTTTTCCTTCCTCCTTTTTTTTCTTTCCTCCTCGTGCTGTAACTCCAGTTCCTGCTGGAACAAAACAGGTTCTGTCTCTTAAATAGGATAAAACCAGGTCTGGACCCCAGAGAGGCTGAAACAGGCTCTGGATTTGTTCCTGGACTGATAAAGCTGCCGTGAATTTGGGGCAAAATGAGCATTTTTTGGGGCAAAATGTGCATTTTTTGGGGCAAAATGTGCATATTTTTGGGGGCATCTGAATTTCCCCGCGGATGGAGCAGCTCCGGAGCAACGGGAACACGGCAGAGACAGAAGGGAGGAGCAGAGAGGGAAGGAAATGGGATAAAAATGAGATTTAAAAAAAAAACAAACCAAAAAAGTGCAGATTTCAGACAGGGGGCTGGAAAATTGGGAAATCCAATTTTGGGTGTGGGTCCCAACATTCCCAAGGAAAGCGCCCCAAAATAGGCCCAAACCGTGGAGTGGAAAATTCCATTTTCCACCTGGAGTGGAAAATGTCATTCCTGCAAGGAAAAATGGCATTTCTGCATGGAAAAATGGCATTTCTGCGTGGGAAAATGTCATTTCTGCATGGAAAATGTCATTTCTGCAAGGAAAAAAATGTAATTCCTGCAAGGAAAATGTCATTTCTTCATGGAAAAAATGTCATTTCTGCATGGGAAAATGTCATTTCTCCATGGAAAAAATGTAATTCCTGCAAAGAAAATGTCATTTCTTCATGGAAAAATGTCATTTCTTCATGGAAAAAATGTCATTCCTGCATGGGAAAATGACATTTCTGCAAGGAAAAATGTCATTTCTGCAAGGCAAAATGTCGTTCCTGCATGGGAAAATGTTTTTCCTGGATGGAAAATGTCATTTCTGCATGGAAAAATGTCATTCCTGCACAGAAAATGTCATTTCTGCATGGACAAATGTCATTCCTGCACAGAAAATGTCATTTCTGCAAGGAAAATGTCATTTCTGCATGGAAAAATGTCATTTCTTCATGGAAAAATGTCATTTCTGCATGGGAAAATCTCATTTCTGCAAGGAAAATGTCATTTCTTTATGGAAAAAATGTAATTTCTGCAAGGAAAATGTCATTTCTTCATGGAAAAATGTCATTTCTTCATGGAAAAAATGTAATTCCTGCAATGAAAATGTCATTCCTGCATGGGAAAATGTCATTTCTGCATGGAAAATGTCATTTCTGCAAGGAAAATGTCATTTCTGCATGGAAAATGTCATTTCTACATGGAAAGTGTTCCTGCTGAGGGGCTGGGCCTCGCTCGGGGGAGGCTGCAGAGCTGTGGTTTGGGAAAAAAATGCCTTTGAATGTTTGAAAAAGGAATTTATGGAACAGAAATCAAAGCTGGCAGATGGGGGTGGGAACGTGTCCAAAACCCCAAATCCTCGGTGTTTATCTGCCCCTTGTCTGTAGCATCAGAATTCTGGGAAAAAAAAAAAAATCCCTCAGAAATCCCAAAATTCCAGCCATTCACGTGTGGGACAGTGACAGCGATTTTCCTGCCAAAATCCCAAAATTCCAGCCCTTCACATGTGGGTCAGTGACAACGATTTTCCTGCCAAAATCCCAAAATTCCAGCCCTTCACATGTGGGACAGTGACAGCGATTTTCCTGCCAAAATCCCAAAATTCCAGCCCTTCACATGTGGGACAGTGACAACGATTTTCCTGCCAAAATCCCAAAATTCCAGCCCTTCACATGTGGGACAGTGACGATTTTCCTGCCAAAATCCCCAAATTCCAGCCCTTCACATGTGGGACAGTGACAATGATTTTCCTGCCAAAATCCCAGAATTCCAGCCATTCACGTGTGGGACAGTGACAACGATTTTCCTGCCAAAATCCCAAAATTCCAGCCCTCCACATGTGGGACAGTGACAATGATTTTCCTGCCAAAATCCCAAAATTCCAGCCCTTCACATGTGGGACAGTGACAGCGATTTTCCTGCCAAAATCCCAAAATTCCAGCCATTCACGTGTGGGACAGTGACAATGATTTTCCTGCCAAAATCCCAAAATTCCAGCCATTCACGTGTGGGACAGTGACAACGATTTTCCTGCCAAAATCCCAAAATTCCAGCCCTTCACATGTGGGACAGTGACATCGATTTTCCTGCCAAAATCCCAAAATTCCAGCCCTTCACGTGTGGGACAGTGACAACGATTTTCCTGCCAAAATCCCAAAATTCCAGCCCTCCACATGTGGGACAGTGACAACGATTTTCCTGCCAAAATCCCAAAATTCCAGCCCTTCACGTGTGGGACAGTGACAACGATTTTCCTGCCAAAATCCCAAAATTCCAGCCATTCACATGTGGGACAGTGACAGTGATTTTCCTGCCAAAATCCCAAAATTCCAGCCCTTCACGTGTGGGACAGTGACATCGATTTTCCTGCCAAAATCCCAAAATTCCAGCCCTTCACATGTGGGACAGTGACAACGATTTTCCTGCCAAAATCCCAAAATTCCAGCCATTCACACCCCTCGTATGGCAGTGAAATGATTTTCCTGCAGAAATCCCAAAATCCCTGGCGCTTCAAAGGCATAAAATTCATTTTTTTGAACGAGGTCAGGCTGGATTTTTGGGGTAAAAATCTCCCTTTTTGTCACGCCCCCCTGCTTTTTTCCCCAATGTAAACAAACATCGCGGCCTGCTCTGCGGTTTTGCCTTTTTCTCCCCCCAAAAAAACGCCCAAAAGTGACAAAATAAATAAATTTCTGAGCTCCTCCAGCAGACAAGAACACTTGTGGAGAAAAGGGGATGATGTGGGATGGAAATAAAACGTTTTAAATGTTTTATTTTGAAATAAAAACAGAGGTTTAGGCCTCTGCGGCCTTGTTCCTTCCTGTGCTTTCTGGTTTTCCAGAGGAAAATGAGAATTTCCAGGATAAAAATGGTGTCAGGGAAGGAAGAGACAGCAGAGTCCTCGAGTTTGTGAGTGCTTTTAATTACTGGAAATATAAAGCAATTTAAATATTTTATTTTAAAATAAAACCAGGGGGTTTAGGCCTCTGTGGGACCTAGGCCTCTGCAGCCTTGCCCTTCCTGTGGGATCTGTTTTTCCACAGGAAAAAGAGAATTTTCGGGGTAAAAATGCTGTCAGAGAGGGAAGAGACAGCAGAGTCTTGAAGTTTGTGGATGTTTTTTATTACTGGAAATAGAAAACATTTTAAATATTTTATTTCAAAATCAAACCAGGCCTCTGCGGCCTTGTCCTTCCTGTGGGATCTGTTTTTTTCAGAGGAAAATGAGAATTTTCTTGATAAAAATTCTGTCAGAGAAGGAAGAGACAGCAGACTACTGAAGTTTGTGGATGTTTTTTATTGCTGGGGGGAAAAAAAGGGAAAAAAGTGGGGAAAGGGGGAAAAATTAAAAAGGGAGAAAGAAGGGGAAAAATGGGGGGAAAACAGAAAAATAAAGGGAGAGAAGGGGGGAAAAAGCAGTGAAAAAAAAAAGGTTAAAAATTGTAAAAAATATGGGAAGGGGGAAAATAAAGGGGAAAAGGAGCAAAAAGGGGAGGGGAAATGGGGAAAAAAAAGTTAAATAATTTTTTAAAGGAAAAAAAAAGAAAAAAGGGAAAAAAGAAAAAAAAAATAAAGGAAAAAGAGGGGGGAAAAAAAGGAAATAAAAAGGGGAAAAGTGGAAAAAATAGAAAATTGCTCCTAGTCATTATCTCTGGCTGCCTGGAACATAAGAACCACTTGACCTCGTGGCACCCAGCGCCTGCCACGGCGCAGGGGGGAAAGGGAAAGGAAAGGGGAAAGAGAAGGGTAGAAAATGGTAAAAAAGGGTTAAAAAAAGGAGGGGGGGAAGGGAAAAAAAAGGGGGAAATAAAAGAAAAAATCATTTTAAAAGGGAAAAAAAGATCAAATCGCCCCTGTTTGCTGTCTCTGGCTGCCCACAAGGAGCACTTGACCCCGCGGCGCCCAGCGCCCGCCCCGGCGCGGGGGGAAAGGGGAAAGAAAGGGGGGAAAGGGGGGAAAGGGGGGGAGAAAGGGGGAAAAAAGGGGGGAAAGGGGGAAAAAAAAGGGGGGGAAAAGGGGGAATAAAGGGGGAAAAGGGGTAAAAAAAGGTGGGGGTGGGGGAAGAAGGGGGGAAAAAAAGGATTAAATCGGCCCTAATCGCTGTCTGGATACAAGAAGCACTTGACCCCCGAGCCCGAGACCAGCTCGGCCCTGGCACGGTGGGGGAAAGGGAAAGAATAGGGGGGAAAAGGGGGAAAAAGGGAAAAAAAAAAGAAAAGAAAATCAAATCGGCCCCATTCGCTCTGTCTGGCTGCCCCCAGCATCCTGGAGCACAAGGTGCGCTTGTCCCCGCGGGCCCCACCCGAGTCCCGCCCGCCCCGCGCGGGGCTCCGAGAGAAACCGGGACCGGGACCGGGAGCGGGACCGGGAGCGGGAGCGGGAGGTGGAGCGGGAGCGGGAGCGGGGCCACGAGAGGATTGGGGTGAGGAGAGGATTGGGGTGAGGAGAGGAGCGGGGTGAGGATCAGGGTGAGGATCGGGGTGAGGATCGGGGTGAGGATCGGGGTAAGGATTGGGGTGAGGAGCGGGGTGAGGATTGGGTTGAAGATCAGGGTGAGGATCAGGGTGAGGATCAGGGTGAGGATTGGGTTGAAGATCAGGGTGAGGATCAGGGTGAAGATCGGGGTGAGGATCAGGGTGAGGATCAGGGTGAGGATTAGGTTGAAGATCAGGGTGAGGATCAGGGTGAGAATCAGGGTGAGGATCAGGGTGAAGATCGGGGTGAGGATCAGGGTGAGGATCAGGGTGAGGATCGGGGTGAGGATCGGGGTAAGGATTGGGGTGAGGATCGGGGTGAGGATCGGGGTGAGGATTGGGGTGAGGATCAGGGTAAGGATTGGGGTGAGGATCGGGGTGAGGATCGGGGTGAGGAGCGGGGCAAGGATCAGGGTGAGGATTGGGGTGAGGAGCGGGGTGAGGATTGGGTTGAAGATCAGGGTGAGAATCAGGGTGAGGATCGGGGTGAGGATTGGGGTGAGGATCAGGGTGAGGATCAGGATGAGGATCAGGGTGAGGATCAGGGTGAGGATTAGGGAGAGGATCAGGGTGAGGATTAGGGAGAGGAGTGGGGTGAGGATTGGGGTGAGGATTAGGTTGAAGATCAGGGTGAGGATCAGGGTGAAGATTGGGGTGAGGATTAGGTTGAAGATCAGGGTGAGGATCAGGGTGAGGATCAGGGTGAGGATCAGGGTGAGGATCAGGGTGAGGATCAGGGTGAGGATCAGGGTGAGGATCAGGGTGAGGATCAGGGTGAGGATTAGGTTGAAGATCAGGGTGAGGATCAGGATGAGGATCAGGGTGAGGATCGGGCCGAGCCCCGGCCCGAGCCCGGCGCGGAGCGCTCCTGTAAACAAGCCCCGGGGCGGCTCCAGGAAAGGGCAGCGCTGGCCAAAGGTGGCCGCGGGGACGGGGCCATCGCTCAGCGAGCTGGCAGGGGAACATCGGATATCTAAACACTCCCCGAGCGCTCCAAACGCTCTACATGAAATATTTGATGGGCTCGTTTGATAATGTTTATTTGGATTTTCTCCCCACCTGCGGGAGGGGCGGGCAGAACACAAATAAGAGATAAAAAAGCCCTCCCGGGGGATCTCTGGGGATTTATTTATGATTTATGAGGCTGAGCGGGGAAAAAGGAGAAGGGGATTTGTTGTGGGGAGGAGTCAATGCCAGCGGGGAAGCGCCGGGTTTGTGGTTTGGGAGGAACTTGGGCAGATCGTGGGGCACTCACCTAAATCGTGATTTAATACCTTTAATTTAATCGGGCTTAAATCGGCTCCTCCACCTCTGCCGGAAGGGGAAAAGGGAATGGAGGGAAATGGGGAAAGGGAATGGAGGGAAATGGGGAAAAGGGAATGGAGGGAAATGGGGAAAAGGGAATGGAGGGAAATGGGGAAAAGGAAATTGAGGGAAATGGGGAAAGGGAATGGAGGGAAATGGGGAAAAGGGAATGGAAGGGAATGGGGGAAAGAGAAATGGAAGGAAATGGGGAAAGGGAATGGAGGGAAATGGGGAAAGGGAATGGAGGGAAATGGGGAAAAGGGGGGTGGAAGGAACTGGGGAACAGGGGAATTGGGGAAAAAGGGAATGGAAGGAAATGGGAAAAAGGGAATGGAGGGAAATGGGGAAAAAAGGAATGGAGGGAAATGGGGAAAGGGATGGAGGGAAATGGGGAAAGGGAATGGAGGGAAATGGGGAAAGGAGGATGGAAGGAATTGGGGAACAGGGGAATTGGGGAAAAAGGGAATGGAAGGAAATGGGGAAAAGGGAATGGAGGGAAATGGGGGGAAAGGGGATGGAGGGAAATGGGGAAAAGGGAATGGAGGGAAATGGGGAAAGGGAATGGAGGGAAATGGGGAAAAGGGAATGGAAGGGAATGGGGGAAAGAGAAATGGAAGGAAATGGGGAAAGGGAATGGAGGGAAATGGGGAAAGGGAATGGAGGGAAATGGGGAAAAGGGGGGTGGAAGGAACTGGGGAACAGGGGAATTGGGGAAAAAGGGAATGGAAGGAAATGGGAAAAAGGGAATGGAGGGAAATGGGGAAAAAAGGAATGGAGGGAAATGGGGAAAGGGATGGAGGGAAATGGGGAAAGGGAATGGAGGGAAATGGGGAAAGGAGGATGGAAGGAATTGGGGAACAGGGGAATTGGGGAAAAAGGGAATGGAAGGAAATGGGGAAAAGGGAATGGAGGGAAATGGGGGGAAAGGGGATGGAGGGAAATGGGGAAAAGGGAATGGAGGGAAATGGGGAAAGGGAATGGAGGGAAATGGGGAAAAGGGAATGCAGAGAAATGGGGAAAAGGGAATGGAGGGAAATGCGGAAAAGGGAATGCAAAGAAATGGGGAAAGGGGGATGGAAGGAAATGGGGGAAAAGGGAATTGAAGGAAATGGGAAAAGGGAATGGAAGGGAATGGGGGAAAGAGAAATGGAAGGAAATGGGGAAAAAGGGGATGGAGGGAAATGGGGAAATGGATTATATGGATTATATGGATTATATGGACTTTATTAATCAAAATAAAATTATTTATTAAAGTCAAATAAAGTTTATTAATTATATGGATTATGTGGAATATAATGCTGCACCCTCTGCCCACCCATTCCTGCCTCACAGGGGTGAACCTGTGCAGGCCCCAAAATCCCGGATCCCAAAATTCCCAAATCCTGAAACCCCAAATCCTGAAATCCCGGGTCCCCAAATCCCCAAATCCTGAAATCCCCAAATCCTGAAATCCCGGGTCCCCAAATCCCCAAATCCTGAAACCCCAAATCCTGAAATCCCGGGACCCCAAATCCCCAAATCCTGAAACCTCAAATCCTGAAATCCCGGGACCCGAAATCCCCAAATCCTGAAATCCCCAGATCCTGAAATCCCGGGACCCGAAATCCCCAAATCCTGAAATCCCCAGATCCTGAAATCCCGGGACCCGAAATCCCGCATCCCAAATTCCCTCATCTTGAGATCCGGGATTTCGGATTTCGGGTCCTGAAATCCTCAGGCCAGAATCTGGAATCCTGCATCCCGACATCCCGGGTCCCGAAATCCTGAAATCCCGAAATCCCGAAATGAAATCCCGAAATCCCGGGTCCCGAAATCCCGAAATCCCGGGTCCCGGCCTTTCCCGACCGCTCCCGCGGCTTCTCGGGATGGGTTTGGGGCTCCTGGGACAAAAATGAGCGAGAGAAACCCCGGGGGAAAACCGGGATGGGGTGGGAAAACCGGGATGGGGTGGAACGGTTGGAAAACTCGGGAGGAGAAAGGGATGGGACGGTTGGAAAATTCGGGGGGAAAAATAATGGGATGGGGTTGTGAGAGAAACTCGGGATGGGAAAAGGGATGGGGTGGAATTGCTGGAAAATTCAGGATGGGAAAAAGGGGCTGAGGTGGGAACACTGCTGGTTTTTTTGGGATAAAGGGGCTGAGGCGGGAACACTGCTGTTTTTTTGGGGGGAAAAAGGGGCTGAGGTGGGAGCGCTGCTGGTTTTTTGGGGAAAAAGGGGCTGAGGTGGGAGCGCTGCTGGTTTTTTGGGGAAAAAGGGGCTGAGGTGGGAACACTGCTGTTTTTTTTGGGATAAAGGGGCTGAGGTGGGAACGCAGCATTTTTTTGGGGGGAAAAGGGGCTGAGGTGGGAACACTGCTGGTTTTTTTGGGGAAAAGGGGCTGAGGTGGGAACGCTGCTGGTTTTTTTTGGGAAAAAGGGGCTGAGGTGGGAAGACTGTTGGTTTTTTGGGAAAAGGGGCTGAGGAGGGAGCGCTGCTGGTTTTTTTAGGAAAAAGGGGCTGAGGTGGGAACGCTGCTGGTTTTTTTGGGAAAAGGGGGCTGAGGAGGGAGCGCTGCTGGTTTTTTTGGGAAAAAGGGGCTGAGGAGGGAGCGCTGCTGGTTTTTTTTGGGAAAAAGGGGCTGAGGAGGGAGCGCTGCTGGCCGGGCAGCCCCGGGCGGGGCACCGGGCCGGGGGGGTCCCGGCGGTTCCGGGGGAAGGACGCGGCGGCGGCTCCGGGGGCTCTTCCGGAGGGTCCCTTTGAGTTTCAAATGAGGGCTGCGAGCCTTTGTAGTGCCCGACGCTGCCGTGCCCTGCTTTTCACCCCGGCCGTGCCCCCTCCTCACCTGGCACCGCGCCTAATCCCGGGCCTGGCCCCGTCCCCATCCCGGTTCCTGCACAGGGATGCCCGCGCGTGGGGTTTTGGTTTTTTTGGTTTTTTTTTTTTTTTTTTTGGGTTGGTTTTGGCGTTTTCCTCCTGACCTTTTTGCAAATCGCGACTGGAAGAAAATCCCCTTTTCACCTCTTCCCCTCTGTTTTCCCCCCCCTCTCTTATCTCGGAGCTTATTGGGTTCTCGAAAATCTTTTCTTGGCAGCAAATCCCGGTCCTATCCCGGCCCCACTCCCAGTCCCTGCCCCACGGCCCAGGGATGCTCCGAGGCCCAAACCTGGGGCGTTTCTGAGCCTTTTTTGGGTTCGTTTTAGTGTTTTCCTCCTGACCTTTTGCAAATCGCGGCCGGAAGAAAATCCCCTTTTCACCTTTTCCCCTCGATTTTTTTTTCCCCCTCTTATCTCGGAGCTAATTGGGCTCTCCAAAACCCTTTTTTTTTTTTTTTTTTTGCCGAGAGAAAGGAGTGTATTAGACCGGGGCAAGATTTTATCTGCGGGGCAGAGCGGTGCCCGGGGCCCTGCAGAAGCCGCAGCAGGTACTCGATCCTTCATCCCTCATCCCTCACCCCTCATCCCTCACCCCGCGTCCCCCGGCCGCCCCCGCCGAGCGGATTTGCAAATTTACCCAAGGCCGAACAATGGATCCTCCTGGCAGCCCCTCTGTTGACTTGTTTAGAAATCCCAGAGGCGTTTCGAGGTAAAAAGGTCAGAGCTGCACCGGGCCCGCTCTTCCTCCCTCCCCTCCGGCCCCGCTCCTGGAGGTAAAACCCCGAAATTTGATTTATTCTGGGCCAAATCGCCTTTTAGGGCCGGCCTTGGGGGAACTGAAGGGAATAAACCACCTTTGGCGCTTCGTTTTTTTTTTGAGGTTTGAGGCGCGTGAAATGGGAATAAAACAGAAATTCAGGGGGGAAAATGAAAAAAATAAATCAGAAAATCAGAAATTCCTCCCATGCCCACCCCGCCCCGGTTTTTGCGGGATGCGAATTTCACGCCGGGGATGATTCCCTGCTCTCCTCGGGCCGGGAAACGAGCGCAGAATTCCAAGAGGGAAGCGCCTTTGGGAAGCCGGGCCCGATTCCAGGAAAAGGGATCGGCGCCTTTGTTTGGGATGGTTGGAACTTTTCCTTCCTCCTCCTCCTCCTCCTCCCTCCCAGGCCGGGCTCCCCCCCGCACCCCGCAATTCCCAGAGATTCCCATTGGGCTGAAAAGACGGGAATTGAGGGGGAAAAAAAAAAAAAAAAAAAAAAATCAATCAACTTTATTGGGCTGAGGTAGTTCGGGGGGGGCAGGAGGGGCAGGGGAGATTCCCACGGAGGAACCGCTCGGGATTCCCGGACAATTCCATTTCCACCCGCAGCTTTTCGGTCCTGAATCCTCGCGAGGGAGGGAGGGCGCTGGGCCGAGCTTAAATCTCGCGTTTATCTGGCTCCGATAAGCCCGGGAGGGTGCCAGGAACGCGCTCCGGGTTTTGAGGGTGCCGGGAGCTCCAAAAAAAATCGTCCCCATCCATCCTCGCAGCTCGCCGGGGGCAGGCGGGCTCCTTCCTCCCGTAACAAAAATCTCCTCCCCTCCTCCGCCGGCAGCAGCAAAAATCGCGTGGAAAAAAAAAAAAAAAAAAAAAAAAAACCTGTAAAGCAGAAATAGTGCAAAACGGGAGCAGAAAAATGCGCTTTTTCTTTTTTTTTTTTCCTTTTTTTTTTTTACCTT
This sequence comes from Vidua macroura, assembly GCF_024509145.1. NCBI lineage: Eukaryota > Metazoa > Chordata > Aves > Passeriformes > Viduidae > Vidua > Vidua macroura. Next base: position 2,604,727 of record NC_071597.1, on the reverse strand, counting down.
TTTTTTTTCTTTTTTTTTTTTTTAACCTTTTTTTTTTTTTTTTACTTTTTTTTTTTTTCCTTTCCTGAGGATTTGGGTCTTTGCAGAGGCCTCGAGCGTCTTGGGCGCCTCGGGTCTCTTTTCAAGATCTACAATCAGGAAATAAAAGGGAAAAGGAGGAGGGGGAAAAAATGCCCGAAACTTTTTTCTTTTTTTTTTCTCTTGCCTTTTTTTTTTTTTTTTTTTTTTTTTAACATTCTCACAAGGAGGAAAAACGCATCGGGCAGACGGGGAGGGGGGAGAAAAAATAAAAATCGTTGCGCTCGTTTTTCCAAAGGGGAGCGAACTAAATTAAAGTGTTTTTTTTTGTTTGTTTTTTTCCCTGGAGTTGAAAGTGCAGTTCCTAAAGGGGAAGGGAAAAGGCAGCGAAGTCCCTGAGACGCGGAAATTGCTCCGGCCACCGGCCACGGCCGCTCCTTGGGAGTCCAGAGGGGCTATAAATAAAGAGAGAGCCGCGAGGTGGGGACAGCCGGGGGTGCGCAGGGTCCTGCGGGCGCCCGCAGCCCCTCGGGGACGCCCCCGGCAGCGCTCAGGAGGAGCTGGAGCTGGGCGAGGCCTCCGGCGAGGATGGCTCCGAGCCTTCGGCCGCTTCCTTGGCCGCCCTGCGGGCAGCGGCCGGGGCGAGCCCTTCCCGTTCCCTCTTCTTCTGCTTCATCCGCCTGTTCTGGAACCAGATCTTCACCTGCGTCTCGTTGAGCTCCAGGGTGGCGGCGATCTCCACCCTGCGGGCCCGCGTCAGGTACTTGTTGAAGTGGAACTCCTTCTCCAGCTCCGTCAGCTGCTTGGTGCTGAAGTTGGTGCGGATGGCGTTGGGCTGCCCCAGGAGCCCCAGCTCCGACGCTTTGCCTGAGAAAGACCCAAAAAAGCGCCAGGGCAGGAGCGGCCGGGGGGATGTTCCGCCTCAGGGGTTCTCCCCTTCTCCCTCCGCCTGCAGCGCCCCGAGCTCCGCGCTCCCTCCCGGCCCCTCTCGGCCTCAGCCCGGCTCGCATCCCGCTCCAGGCTCCGCTTTTCCCGGGATCCATCTGGAGATCCTTCCAGAGATCCTCACGGGTTTTTCTCTGGGATCCATCCTCTGAGTTTTTTCTCCCGGGATCCATCCCCTGGGATTTTCCCCCTGGGATCCATCCCCTGAGTTTTTTCTCCCGGGATCCATCCCCTGAGTTTTTTCTCCCGGGATCCATTCCCTAAGTTTTTTCTCCCAGGATCCATTCCCTAAGTTTTTTCTCCCGGGATCCATCCTCTGAGTTTCCCCCTGGGATCCATTCCCTGGGTTTTTACCCCCGGGATCCATCCCCTGGGTTTTTACCCCCGGGATCCATTCCGTGGGTTTTTACCCCTGGGATCCATCCTCTGAGTTTTCCCCTGGGATCCATTCCCTGGTTTTTTTTCCCCGGGATCCATCCCCTGGGTTTTCCCCCTGGGATCCATCCCCTCATCCTCCCGGCTGGGTTTTCTCCTGGGATCCATTCCGTGGGTTTTCTCCTGGGATCTATCCCCTGGGTTTTTCCCCCTGGATCCATCTCCTGGGTTTTCCCCTGGGATCCATCCCCTGGGATTTTCACCCGGGATCCATCCCCGGACCCCGCGGGAAGGGCTGGAAGGGGAAGGAGAGGGTGATGATGGCGGGGAGGAGGAGGAAGGCCGGGGTTTGAGGGAAGGTGATGAGGAAGGAAGTGGAACAATGGAGGAGGAGGAGGAAGCGTCGAGCGTTTCCTGCTCTGAGCTGGACTTAAATCAGGCTCGGGCCTGTGGGAGCCGAGCTCAGGGAGGCTCCGTGGGAAGTGATGGAAAATCTCTGGGGGGGGTTAAGAAAAAGGCCCCAAAACACAAACAACCTCCCAAAAAAAAAAACCAAAAGCCAAACAAACCCCCCAAAAAAACCTCAAAACTATAACCAATCCCCCCCCCAAAAAAAACCAAAACTGAAACAGCCCCCCAAGAAACACCAAAACCCAAACAAAACCCCCCCAAAAAAACCCAAAACCCAACCAAACCCAACCCAAACCCCAAAACCCAATCAAACCCAACCCAAACCCCAAAACCCAACCAAACCCAGCCCAAACCCCAAACCCAGCTCAAATCCCAAACCCAGCCCAAACCCCAAACCCAGCCCAAACCCCAAACCCAGCCCAAACCCCAAACCCAGCTCAAATCCCAAACCCAGCCCAAACCCCAAACCCATCCCAAACCCCAAACCCAGCCCAAACCCCAAACCCAGCTCAAATCCCAAACCCAGCCCAAAGCCGTGCTCCCCTGGAAGATGAGTCCAAACCCCCGGGGCTGCCCGGGCTCGCGGCGGGGCCGCCCCCAGCACCCCAAACTCACCTGTTTTGGGGGGGTTCCTCTTCACCCTCATCCACTCGAAGGTCTGCGCCGCCCCGGCCTTGGCGCCCGGCTCGGGGTGGCCCGGAGGCTCCGGCTCCTCGTGCAGGAGGTCGCCAAAAAGGCCGGGCAGGTAGCCGGGCTGCTCCTGGCCGAAGGCGGGCGGCTGCTGGAACTGCCCCGCGGGCCCGCAGTAGCCCTCGGCCAGCGAGCCCGAGCCGTAGGCGGCCGCCTGGAAGTACAGCCCGTCCGCGTCCTGCTGGCCCAGGTAGAGCTGCTGGTAGCCCGACTGGGCCGGGTAGCCCGGCGTGGCGAAGCGGGAGGAAGAGGAGGAGGAGGAGGAGGGAGGGTGGAAGTTGTGCTGGGGGAGATGCCCGGCAGCGGGCGAGGTGGCCGGCGGGCCGAAGTGGCTCTCGGCGCTCGGAGTGGGGCTACCTGAGCACGGCGGGAAGGAAGGCGAGGCCGGCTCGGGGTGGTGCTGGAAGGCGGCGGTGCCGCGGTTACAAATTGCGAACTCCAAGAAGGAGTTCATGGCGGTATTGTCCATCTGCCAGTGATGGAGGAGGGTCAGCGCGTTTTGGGGGCGATGCCGCCTGCCCTACAACCTTTGGGCACTATGTCAAAGCTGGCAAACTTCCTGCCGGGCACGGGGGGACCCCGCGGAACCGCGGCCGGAGCGGGGGGGACCCCGCGGGCGGAGCGGGCCCAGCCCAATGAGCGCGGGGCTCCCGAAGTTTGCGGCCGGCTCCGGGCTCATCCATCACGGGCCTGGCATTTGCATGACAAAGGGGCTTCAATCAAACCCGGCCCATCAATCTGATAACAACACGGACGCGTCAAAACCTTCCCCTCAAAGACTTTAAAGGAGAGAGGGGCGAGGTGGGGTGCGGGGAAGGATTGCAGTGACCCGCGAGTGTTTTTTAAGTGCTAAAAAGGGCCCCGAGTTATGCGAGGAGCCGGTTTCAGGCGCAAGTTCTGACTTTAAAAGGGTTTTTTTTTTTTTTTTTTTTTTTTTGCACACCCCCCCCGCGATGCCGGCTCGGTGTGAGAAAAAGAAAAGAGGGCGAGGGGATGGGGAGGTGTGAGGCACAAAGGGATGATGCTCTTTGATTCTTTTGGGAGCTTTTCCCCTCGGAGCGCCTCGCACCCAAGGTTTCGGTGTTCTCCGCGGTGCTGAGAAAGCCGCCCGAGAAAAACCCGCTCGCTTTTCGCTTTCATTCCCCCCGCGCGGGCTTTGTGCCGGTGAAAGCGCCGCAATTAGATCAACATTCTAATGAGGAGGCCAAATAAAGTTAGCGAGGCTCCTGCTGGAGCCGGGCCAGGCCCGGCCTGGCAAATCCCGGGATGGGAACTGAAACCGAGCCCGGCGGCCACCGGGGCATCTTCCCATCCATCCACCCGCGCACCGCGCGCTCCCGACTAAAACCGGGTTTAGGGGCTCACTCCCCGCACACTCCCGACTAAAACCGGGCTTAGGGGCTCACACCCCGCACACTCCCGACTAAAACCGGGCTTAGGGGCTCACACCCCGCACACTCCCGACTAAAACCGGGTTTAGGGGCTCACTCCCCGCACACTCCCGACTAAAACCGGGTTTAGGGGCTCACACACTGCACACTCCCGACTAAAACCGGGTTTAGGGGCTCACTCCCGGCACATCCCTGCCCAAACCGGGTTTAGGGGCTCACTCCCGGCACACTCCCTACCCAAACCGGGTTTAGGGGCTCACTCCCCGCACATCCCGACCCAAACCGGGTTTAGGGGCTCACATCCCGCACACTCCCGACTAAAACCGGGTTTAGGGGCTCACTCCCCGCACATCCCTACCCAAACCGGGTTTAGGGGCTCACTCCCCGCACATCCTGACCCAAACCGGGTTTAGGGGCTCACTCCCCGCACATCCCTACCCAAACCGGGTTTAGGGGCTCACTCCCCGCACATCCCTACCCAAACCGGGTTTAGGGGCTCACTCCCCGCACATCCCTACCCAAACCGGGTTTAGGGGCTCACATCCCGCTCACTCCCTACCCAAGCCGGGTTTAGGGGCTCACATCCCGCACATCCCTACCCAAACCGGGTTTAGGGGCTCACTCCCCGCACACCCCTACCCAAACCATCTTTTCGGGCGCTCTAAGCAATTCTGGGGCGCTAAGCTCAGCTTTGGCGGGCTGAGCCCGTCCCCAGCGGGGTCCAGCTGAGGAGGAGGAGGGCAGAGCCTGCCTCCAGGCCGGGCTCAGAGAATGGGAACAGAGGTGGGCAACATTTATTTACTTGTTCCGAGCAGGGAGACAAGAGCGCGCAGGCATCGGACGCCCACAGCCATTTGTTACTTGTCAGGAGGATTTACTGCCCGGCCACGCTCCGGCAGCGCCGCGAGGGCTCCGCTCCCGCTCCTCTCCCTTTTCCCGGGCCAAAAGTTCACCCTGAGAGCCAAATTAAAATGGGAAAAAAATCCCTTTGCGCTGGGGACAACATTTGGTGACAAATTCCCGCCGGGTAGCGACGTCCCCGTCCTCTTTTCCATCCGAAAATTTGATTTTATCGCCATTTCCAGCTGCCGTTCGGTCTAAAATAATTTAAATTTTCCGTTTGTTTGTTGCTTTATTTCCGCTCCTCTCCCTTTTCCCAGGCCAAAAGTTCACCCTGAGAGCCAAATTAAAATGGGAAAAAAAATCCCTTTGCGCTGGGGACAACATTTGGTGACAAATTCCCGCCGGGTAGCGACGTCCCCGTCCTCTTTTCCATCCGAAAATTTGATTTTATCGCCATTTCCAGCTGCCGTTCGGTCTAAAATAATTTAAATTTTCCGTTTGTTTGTTGGTTTATTTCCGCTCCTCTCCCTTTTCCCCGGGCCAAAAGTTCACCCTGAGAGCCAAATTAAAATGGGAAAAAAAATCCCCTTGCGCTTTGGTGATAAAGTCCTTTTTTTTTCCGTGTAAAATTTGATTTTTTCGCCATTTCCAGCTGCCGTTCGGTCTAAAATAATTTAAATTTTCCGTTTGTTTGTTGGTTTATTTCCGCTCCTCTCCCTTTTCCCGGGCCAAAAGTTCACCCTGAGAGCCAAATTAAAATGGGGAAAAAATCCCTTTGCGCTTTGGTGCCAAATTCCCGCCGGGCAGCGACCTCCTCCTCCTTTTTTCCCGTGTAAAATTCGGTTTTTTCGCCACTTCCAGCTGCCGTTCTGCCTAAAAAAAATTAAAATTTCCGTTTGTTTGTTGGTTTATTCCCGCTTTGCTGAGGCCGAGAGGCCCCAAAATGAAAATATTTGGGGTTACGAGCGTTCTTCAAAACTCCTTTTCTTTTTTTTTTCTTTTTTTTTTTTTTTTTCTTTTTTTTCTTTTCTTTTTTTTTTTTTTTTTTTTTTGGAGTGATTCAAAGCTGCGCTCCCGTCATTCCCCCGGCAGGAAAAATCGATTTTTAATTCGATTCCTTTGATATTTCGTCGCGTTCGGGTTCAAATGGATGATTTATGGCTCTAAAACAAATTAAAAAAAAAAGAGAGAGAGAGAGAAAAAGCCGATTTTATTTATTTTTTATTTATTTATTTGTTTGTTTATTCCGGCCTGGCATCCATGGCTTTGTTTTTTCCGGCGTTTTTCCGCAGCTGCTGCATCAAGGGGATTTTTTTTTAATTAAAATCACGAAAAAAACGCGATTTTATTTTATTTTTTTTTTTAATTTTCAGTCGTGGCAGGAAAACTTTTCCTCTAAGCCGAGCCTAAATTAGAGCTGGGGTGAAAAATCCGATTTTTGGTGGTTTTTTTTGTGGGTGGGTGGGTGGGACAGGGGTCACAAAATTGGAATTGGTGAAATTGGGCAAAATTCAGCCTGAAATGGGGACGGGCTGCGGGGCTGGGGCTGCGATCGCGTCGGGAATTTGGGAAAAAATCGCTTTTTTTGGGATTCCTAATGCTCACATGAGGGGTTTAGGGCAGGGGTAACTTCGGGATTTTGGGAAAAATCGCTTTTTTTGGGATTCCTAATGCTCACATGAGGGGTTTAGGGCCGGGATCGCTTTGGGAATTTGGAAAAAAAATCGCTTTTTTTTGGTTCCTAAGGCTCGGAGGAGGGATTTAGGGCTGGGATCGCTTTGGGATTTGGGAAAAAATCCCTTTTTTTGGGATTCCTAATGCTCACATGAGGGATTGAGGGCCGCGGTAACTTCGGGATTTTGGGAAAAAATCGCTTTTCTTGAGATTCCTAATGCTCAAATGAGGGGTTTAGGGCCGGGATCGCTTTGGGATTTGGGAAAAAATCCCTTTTTTTGGGATTCCTAATGCTCACATGAAGGATTTAGGGCAGGGATCGCTTCGGGAATTTGGGAAAAAATCCCTTTTTTTTGGGATTCCTAATGCTCACATGACGGATTTAAGGCCGGAATCACTTCAGAATTTGAGGGAAAATCGCTTTTTTTTTGGTCCCTAGGGTTCAAATGAGGGTTTAGAGCTGGGGTAACTTTGGAATTTTGGGAAAAATCGCTTTTTTTTTTTTGTCCTTTATGCTCACATGAAGGATTTAGGGCCGGGATCGCTTCGAGAATTTGGGAAAAATCGCTTTTTTTGGGATTCCTAATGCTCACATGAGGGATTTAAGGCCAGGATCGCTTTGGGATTTTTAGGGAAAATCACTTTTTTTTTTTGGTTCCTTATGTTCAAATGAGGGTTTAGGGCTGGGTTAATTTCGGGATTTTGGGAAAAAATCACTTTTTTGGGGGATTCCTAATGCTCAAATTACGGATTTAAGGCCGGGATCACTTCAGAATTTGATGGAAAATCACTTTTTTTTTTTGGTTCCTTATGTTCAAATGAGGATTTAGGGCTGGGGTCGCTTCGGGATTTTGGGAAAAAATCCCTTTTTTTGGGATTCCTAAGGTTCAAATGAGGATTTAGGGCTGGGTAACTTCGGGATTTTGGGGGAAAAAATCGCTTTTTTTGGGTTTCCTAATGCTCAAATTACGGATTTAAGGCCGGAATCACTTCAGAATTTGAGGGAAAATCACTTTTTTTTGGGTTCCTAATGCTCAAATGAAGATTTAGAGCAGGGGTAACTTCGGGATTTGGGAAAAAAATCGCTTTTTTTGGGTTCCTAATGCTCAAATGAGGATTTAGGGCTCGGGTAACTTTGGAATTTTGGGAAAAATCGCTTTTTTTTGTCCTTTATGCTCACATGAGGGATTTAGGGCCAGGATCGCTTCGGGATTTTGGAAAAAATCACTTTTTTTTTTTGGTCCCTAAGGTTCAAATGAGGATTTAGGGCTGGGGTAACTTCGGGATTTTGGGAAAATCACTTTTTTTTGTTGTTCTTTATGCTCACATGAAGGATTTAGGGCCGGGATCGCTTTGGGATTTTTGGGGAAAATCGCTTTTTTTTTGGTTCCTGAGGATCACGTGAGGGATTTGGGGCTGGGGTAACTTCGGGATTTGGGAAAAAATCACTTTTTTTTTTTGTCCCTTATGCTCACATGAAGGATTTAGGGCTGGGATCGCTTTGGGATTTGGGAAAAAATCACTTTATTTGGTTCCTAATGCTCACATGAGGGGTTTAGGGCCGGGATCGCTTCGGGAATTTGGGGAAAAATCGCTTTTTTTTGGGTTCCTTATGCTCAGATGAGGGTTTAGGGCTGGGATCGCTTTGGGATTTTAGGAAAATCACTTTTTTTTTTTTTTTGTCCCTTATGCTCACATGACGGATTTAAGGCCGGGATCGCTTTGGGATTTTTGGGAAAAATCGCTTTTTTTTGGGATTCCTAAGGTTCAAATGAGGATTTAGGGCTGGGTAACTTCGGGATTTTGGGAAAAAAAATCGCTTTTTTTGGGTTTCCTAATGCTCAAATGACGGATTTAAGGCCGGGATCCCTTTGGGATTTTGGGGAAAAATCGCTTTTTTTGGTCCCTAATGCTCAAATGGGGGATTTAGGGCTGGGGTAACTTCGGGATTTTGGTGAAAAAATCGCTTTTTTTTTTGTCCCTACGGTTCAAATGAGGATTTAGGGCTGGAATCCCTTTGGGATTTTGGGAAAAATCGCTTTTTTTTTTTTGTTCCTTATGCTCAGATGAAGGATTTAGTGCTGGAATAATTTCCAACCCCCAGCTCTTGTTCCATTTCGATTTTTAACACTTTATTTTAAAACCTTTAGATCTTTATTTTAGGATCTTTATTTGAAGCCTTTTCTTGGAAATCTTCACTTGGAATCTTCATTTAAATTTTAATCTTTATTTTAAAGCACTTTAAATCCTGATTTTTTTGAGCCTGGATTTGAAACCTTGATTGGAAATCTTGATTTTTTTTAAATTTTTAATATTTTTTTTTTAATTTTAAATTTTAAATCTGTGTTTTAAATCTTTGGGATTTTGGGGGTTAAATGTAACTTTTTTGAGTTAAATAGAACTTTTTGGAGGTTAAACAGAACTTTTTTGGCGTTAAATGTAACTCCTTTTTTTGTTAAATAGAACTTTTTTGGGGTTAAATGTAAATTTTTGGGGGTTAAATAGAACTTTTTGGGGGTCAAATGTAAATTTTGGGGGGTTAAATGTAACTTTGTTGGGGTTAAATGTAACTTCTTTTGAGATAAATAGAACTTTTTTGTGATTAAATAGAACTTTTTTGGGGTTAAATGTAACTTTTTGGGGGGTTAAACAGAACTTTTTTGGGGTTAAATGTAACTTTTTGGGTTAAATGTAACTTTTTTTGGAAGTCTCAATTAAAGCTGAGGCGGCGCTGAGGTGAAAAATCCGATTTTTTTTTTTTTTAATAGGAAAAAAGTAGTGAAAGGAGCCCAGATAATTCAGATAAAATAGGAAAAAAAAAAAGAGGAAAAAACCCCAGATAATTCAGATAAAATTAAAAAAGGGATAAAACCCCAGATAATTCAGATAAAATTAAAAAAGGGATAAAACCCCAGATAATTCAGATAAAATTTAAAAAAGGGATAAAAACCCAGATAATTCAGATAAAATTAAAAAAAGGGATAAAACCCCAGATAATTCAGATAAATTTTAAAAAGGGATAAAAAACCAGATAATTCAGATAAAATTAAAAAGGGGATAAAAACCCAGATAATTCAGATAAAATTTAAAAAAGGGATAAAAACCCAGATAATTCAGATAAAATTAAAAAAAGGGATAAAACCCCAGATAATTCAGATAAATTTTAAAAAGGGATAAAAAACCAGATAATTCAGATAAAATTAAAAAGGGGATAAAAACCCAGATAATTCAGATAAAATTAAAAAAGGGATAAAACCCAGATAATTCAGATAAAATTAAAAAGGGATAAAACCCCAGATAATTCAGATAAAATTTTAAAAGGGATAAAACCCAGATAATTCAGATAAAATTTAAAAAGGGATAAAAACCAGATAATTCAGATAAAATTTAAAAAGGGATAAAAGCCCAGATAATTCAGATAAAATTAAAAAAGGGATAAAACCCAGATAATTCAGATAAAATAGGAAAAAAAAAAAAAAGAGGAAACAAGGCCAGGTAATTCAGATAAAATAGAAAAAATAAACGGAAAAAAACCCCAAATAATGAGGATAAAATGGGGAAAAAAAAAAAAAAACCCGAACCGGGAAAACGAAGCCCCGGTAGTTCAGATAAAACAGAAATGCAAGCGGGGAAATGAGGAGAATTTGGGATAAAATGAGATTATCAGGAGAAAATGGAATTATTTCCGGGAGCGGCTCCTGCTCCCCGGCCCGGGGATTCCCGCGCTGCTTCCCTGGGAATCCCAGCGGCCCCGCCAGGGGCTGGCCCCGCCCCGCCTCCTTAATTAGGCTCATTTGCATATTCATGACTGCGCCGCAGTGCAGAGGAGGGGTCTGGAGGCGCTGGGTCGGGCAGGGATTTGGGGGGTCCCGAATTCCTGGGGGTTCCCTCGGATCCCAAATCCCTGGGGGTTCCCTGAGATCCCAAATTCCTGGGGATTCTGTCAGATCCCAAATCCTGGGGATTCCCTCAAATCCCAAATCCCTGGGGATTCCCTCGGATCCCAAATCCCTCGGGATTCTGTCAGATCCCAAATCTAACCGGGGGTCCCAAACGCCTGGAGATTCCCTGAGATCCCAAATCCCTGGGGATTCCCTCGGATCCCAAATTCCTGGGGATTCCCTCAAATTCCAAATTCCTGGGGATTCTGTCAGATCCCAAATCTAACTGGGGATCCCAAACGCCTGGAGATTCCCTGAGATCCCAAATTCCTGGGGATTCCCTGAGATCCCAAATCCCTGGGGATTTCCCGAGATCCCAAATCCGTGGAGATTCCCTCGGATCCCAAATCCCTGGGGATTCCCTCAAATTCCAAATTCCTGGGGATTCTGTCAGATCCCAAATCTAACTGGGGATCCCAAATTCCTGGAGATTCCCTGAGATCCCAAATCCCTGGGGATTCCCTCGGATCCCAAATTCCTGGAGATTCCCTTAGATCCCAAATCCCCGGGGATTCCCTCAAATCCCAAATTCCCGGGGATTTCCTCAAATCCCTGAGGATCCCTAGAGATTCCCTTGGATCCTAAATCCCTGGGGATTCCCTTGGATCCCAAATTCCTGGAGATTCCCTGAGATCCCAAATCCAGGCCCGGCTCCGTGCTCCGAGAGGTGCGGGGATCCACACAGGCCGTGATCAATGGCCGATATCGGCAGCTGGGGTTTATCAATCAGGGATCCACACAGGCCGTGATCAATGGCCGATATCGGCAGCTGGGGTTTATCAATCAGGGATCCAGGATACCCTGATCAATGGCCGATATCGGCAGCTGGGGTTTATCAATCAGAGATCCAGGATACCCTGATTAATGGCCGATATCGGCAGCTGGGGTTTATCAATCAGGGATCCAGGATACCCTGATCAATGGCCAATATCGGCAGCTGGGGTTTATCAATCAGGGATCCAGGATACCCTGATCAATGGCCGATATCGGCAGTTGGGGTTTATCAATATCAGGGATCCACACAGGCCGTGATCAATGGCCGATATCGGCAGCTGGGGTTTATCAATCAGGGATTCAGGATACCCTGATCAATGGCCGATATCGGCAGCTGGGGTTTATCAATCAGGGATCCAGGAGTCCCTGATCAATGGCCGATATTGGCAGCTGGGGTTTATCAATCAGGGATCCAGGATACCCTGATCAATGGCCGATATCGGCAGCTGGGGGTTTATCAATCAGGGATCCAGGATACCCTGATCAATGGCCGATATTGGCAGCTGGGGTTTATCAATCAGGGATCCAGGATACCCTGATCAATGGCCGATATTGGCAGCTGGGGTTTATCAATCAGGGATCCAGGATACCCTGATCAATGGCCGATATCGGCAGCTGGGGTTTATCAATCAGGGATCCACACAGGCCGTGATCAATGGCCGATATCGGCAGCTGGGGTTTATCAATATCAGGGATCCAGGATACCCTGATCAATGGCCGATATCGGCAGCTGGGGTTTATCAATCAGGGATCCACACAGGCTGTGATCAATGGCCGATATCGGCAGCTGGGGTTTATCAATCACGGATCCATGCAGGCCGTGATCAATGGCCGATATCGGCAGCTGGGGTTTATCAATCAGGGATCCAGGAGTCCCTGATCAATGGCCGATATCGGCAGCTGGGGTTTATCAATCACGGATCCATGCAGGCCGTGATCAATGGCCGATATCGGCAGCTGGGGTTTATCAATCAGAGATCCAGGATACCCTGATCAATGGCCGATATCGGCAGCTGGGGTTTATCAATCAGGGATCCAGGATACCCTGATCAATGGCCGATATCGGCAGCTGGGGTTTATCAATCAGGGATCCAGGATACCCTGATCAATGGCCGATATCGGCAGCTGGCGTTTATCAATCAGGGATCCAGGATACCCTGATCAATGGCCGATATCGGCAGCTGGGGTTTATCAATATCCAGCAGCCCGGAGACCCCAAATCCCCACTTTATTCCCATTTCCCCCCTAATTCCAGCTCCCAGTGGGGAAATCGAGCCGGGATAAACCCGGCAGCTTCCAGGCCAAGGTTCCCTCTCCCAGCTCCTCCCTTGGGATGGAGACTGGAAATCCAGGGGAGAGGATCGGAAGGAGAAACTGAGAAGGAAACGAAAGAGAAAAAAGGGAAATTCCCCCCAGAAATCCCCTAAAAGCTGCAGAATTCCCAGGAAAAGGGAGCTCTCCCCTCGCAGGCCCCGTTCCCGCTTGGCTTCTCCTCCAGGGAAGATTCCCACGCTTGATCCAACAGCTCCGGCGCTTCCAGGAGCTCCTCAAACACAACCCCCGCTCCCGCCGCCGCGCAAAATCAATATTTCCTCAACCCGCCGCTCATTTGCATACTCCCTCCTTAATTACCGCCAGGCAGTCGCCGTGTTTTGCCAACAACCAAGGCCCCGAATATGCTTAATGCGCTTAATTCGCTTAATTAATGCCCTCCAGTTGCGCGGAACAGAAGGGCAGGGCCGCAAATTTTCGCTTGCCCGCGTTCCGTTGACATTTTGGAGGAGGTGAAGAACGGCCGGGCTGATGGCGGAACCTCGCGGCCGTTCAATAATTCAGATTTTATTGAACCTTCCCCCCTCCTCTCCTCCCGATTAGCTCCGCTCTCGCTAATTAGGACAAATAAGGAGGGCCCTGCTGGTGGCGGGATAATGACGGCGGAGGCGCCGCTAACGAAGCGCGGGCCGAGGGTGGAGGATCGATCGGCGCCCGGCACCGGCAGCGCTCCCGCGGCCCTGCGGCCGCGCCGGGGCTCGTTACGGGCACCTCGTTAGGGATGGTGCCCATGAGGGCTCGGGGCCTCATTTGGGGTGGTTTTGGGGTTCCTCATCCCACCCTCATTGGGGATTGCTATGGATGAGGCCTTGGGCTTTGATTTGGGGCGGTTTTGGGGATCCTCATCCCATCCTCATTAGGATTTACATCGATAAGAACTCGGGGTTTGATTTGGGGGCTTTTGGGGTCCCTTTCCCACCCTCATTAGGGATTTGTAGAGATAAGAACTCAGGGTTTGATATGGGCAGTTTTTGGGGTTCCTCATCCCACCCTCATGTGGGATTGGTATGGATGAGGGCTCGGGGTCTCATTTGGGGCGGTTTTTGGGGTTCCTCATCCCACCTTCATTAGGGATTTGTATCGATGAGAGCTTCGGGTTTGATTGGGGCAGTTTTTTGGGGTTCCTCATCCCACCCTCATTAGGGATTGGTATGGATGAGGGCTCGGGGTTTCATTTGGGGCGGTTTTGGGGATCCTCATCACACCCTCATTAGGGATTTACATCGATAAGAACTTGGGGATTGATTTGGGGTGGTTTTGGGGTTCCTCATCCCACCCTCATGAGGGATTGCTATGGATGAGGCCTTGGGGTTTGATTTGGGGCGGTTTTTGGGGTTCCTCATCCCATCCTCATGAGGGATTTACATCGATAAGAACTTGGGGATTGATTTCGGTGGTTTTTGGGGTTCTTCATCCCATCTTCATTAGGGATTGGTATGGATGAGATCTCGGGGTTTGATTTGGGGTGGTTTTGGGGTTCCTCATCCCACCTTCATTAGGGATTTGCAGTGATAAGAACTTGGGGTTTGATTGGGGCAGTTTTTGGGGTTCCTCATCCCACCTTCATTAGGGATTTGCAGTGATAAGAACTTGGGGTTTGATTGGGGCAGTTTTTGGGGTTCCTCATCCCACCCTCATGAGGGATTTGTATCGATGAGGGCTTGGGGTTTCATTTGGGGCGGTTTTGGGGTTCCTCATCCCACCTTCATTAGGGATTTTTATCGACGAGGGCTCGGGGTTTGATTTGGGGCAGTTTTTGGGTTCACTCATCCCACCCTCTTTAAGGATTGCTATAGATGAGAGCTCGGGGTTTCATTTGGGGCGGTTTTTTGGGGTTCCTCATCCCACCCTCATTAGGGATTAGTATGGATGAGGGCTTGGGCTTTGATTTGGTGCAGTTTTTGGGGTCCTTTTCCCACCCTCATTAGGGATTTGTATCTATGACAGATTGGGCTTTGATTTTGGGGCGGTTTTTTGGGGTCTCTTTTCCCACCCTCATTAAGGATTGCTATCCATGAGGACTCGGGGTTTGATTTGGGGCGGTTTTTAGGGTTCCTGACCCCCACCCTCATTGGGGATTTGTAGTGATAAGAACTTGGGGTTTGATTGGGGCAGTTTTTGGGGTTCCTCATCCCACCCTCATGAGGGATTTGTAGCGATGAGGGCTTGGGGTCTCATTTGGGGCAGTTTTGGGGTTCCTCATCCCACCTTCATTAGGGATTTACATCGATAAAAACTTGGGGTTTGATTGGGGGTGGTTTTTGGGGTCGCTCATCCCACCCTCATTAAGGATTGCTATCCATGAGGGCTTGGGGTTTGATCTGGGGGGTTTGGGGTCCCTTTCCCACCCTCATTGGGGATTTGTAGTGATAAGAACTCGGGGTTTGATTTGGGGTGGTTTTGGGGTCCCTTTCCCACCATCATTCGGGATTTGTAGTGATAAGAAATCAGGGTTTGATTTTGGGTTAATTTTTGGGGTTCCTCATCCCACCCTCATGAGGGATTTGTAGTGGGAAGAACTCGGGGTTTGATTTGAGGCTGTGTTTGGGGTTCCTCATCCCACCCGCATTAGGGATTTGTATCGACAAGGGCTCGGGCTTTGATTTGGGTGGTTTTTGGGGTCCCTAATCCCACCCTCATTAAGGATTGCTATCCATGAGAGCTCGGGCTTTGATTTGGGGGGGGTTTTGGGGGGTCCCTAATCCCACCCTCATTAGGGATGGTATCGAGGAGGGCTCGGGCTTTGATTTGGCCGGTTTTTGGGGTCCCTTTCCCACCCTCATTCGGGATTTGCAGTGATAAGAACTCGGGCTTTGATTTGGGACGGTTTTTGGGGTCCCTCATCCCACCCTCATGAGGGATTGGTATGGATGAGGCCTTGGGCTTTGATTTGGGGCTGGTTTTGGGGTCCCTTTCTCACCCGCATTAGGGATTTTTAGGGAGAATAACTCAGGCTTTGATTTGGGTTGGTTTTTGGGGTCCCTTTCCCACCCTCATTTGGGATTTGCAGCAATAAGAACTCAGGCTTTGATTTGGGGCAGTTTTTTGGGGTCCCTTTCCCACCCTCATTCGGGATTTGCAGTGACAGGGACTCGGGGTTTGATTTGGGGCGGTTTTTGGGGTCTCTTTTCCCACCCTCATTGGGGATTTGCAGCAATAAAAACTCGGGGTTTGATTTGGGGCGGTTTTTGGGGTCCCTTTCCCATCCCTTTGCCAGGAGTCCCTCCTGTCCCTCCCTCGCCCTCGCCCTTCCCCTCCTCCCTTCCCCACGGGAAAAGGGCGTGGAAAAGTGGAAATCCGCCGGTTTGGGATATTTCCCCTCCTTTTTAGACTGAAAAGCATTTAAATATGGAAATTTGCCAGTTTGGGGATATTCCCCTCATTTTTAGAGCATTCAAATATGGAAATTTGCCAGTTGGGGATATTTCCCTTCATTTTTAGAGCATTTAAATATGGAAATTTGCCAGTTTGGGATATTTCCCCTCCTTTTTAGAGCATTTAAATATGGAAATTTGCCAGTTTGGGGATATTTCCCCTCCTTTTTAGAGCCTTCAAATATGGAAATTTGCCAGTTTGGGATATTTCCCTTCATTTTTTAGAGCATTTAAATATGGAAATTTGCCAGTTTGGGATATTTCCCTTCATTTTTAGAGCATTTAAATATGGAAATTTGCCAGTTTGGGGATATTTCCCTTCATTTTTAGACTGAAGAGCATTTAAATATGGAAATTTGCCAGTTTGGGATATTTCCCCTCCTTTTTAGAGCATTTAAATATGGAAATTTGCCAGTTTGGGATATTTCCCCTCCTTTTTAGAGCATTTAAATATGGAAATTTGCCAGTTTGGGGATATTTCCCCTCCTTTTTAGAGCATTCAAATATGGAAATTTGCCAGTTTGGGGATATTTCCCTTCATTTTTAAACTGAAGAGCATCTAAATGTGGAAATCCGTCGGTTTGGGGCTATTTCCCCTCATTTTTAGGGCATTTAAATATGGAAATTTGCCAGTTTGGGGATATTTCCCCTCATTTTTAGAGCATTTAAATATGGAAATTTGCCAGTTTGGGGATATTCCCCTCATTTTTAGAGCATTTAAAGTGGAAATCCACCACTTTTTTGATTTTTTTTTTTCTCTCTCTCTCATTTTTCAGCGGGATACAGGAGGGGTCGTGCCTGGGGGAGGCCAAAAGGGATGGAGGAAGAGGAGGAGGAGGAGGAGGAG
>NC_071597.1:2579615-2588012 GCF_024509145.1 Vidua macroura | reverse complement strand
AAAAAAACCAAAAAATCCACCCAAAAAAAAACAACAAAAAAAAACTATCCCAAAAAAAAAAAATCAAAAAAAACCAAAAAACCCCCAAAAAACCCAAAAAAAACCCACAAAACCCCAAAACAAACCCCAAAAAAAACCCCAAAAAACAAAAAAACCCTCAAAAAACAAAAACAAAAACAAAAACAAAAAACCTCCCAAAAAAAAAACAAAAAAAAAAAAAAAAAAACCCAAAAAAACCAAAAAAACCACCCACAATCCACTTTAAAAAATCCCTTTTTTCCTCCCCCCTTCATAATCCCCCTCCGCCAGCAAATCCCAAAATCGCAGCGCTGCTCGTTTGGACTTTAAGGGTGTGTAAATATGTGGAGATGATCGAGATTTTTATATTTTTATATTTTTATATATTTAGGTTTCTATAATATTTTCTATATTTAGATATTTAGATATTTCTGTTTCTAGCTGGGGGTGTATAAATAGGTGGCGATCTAGGGATTTTTAGATATTTTTATTTTATATATGTATATATTTAGGTTTCTATAAGATTTTAGATATTTAGATATCTATGGTTCTATAATAGTTTATATATTTATGGTTCTATAATATTTTCTATATTTATATATTTATATTTATGTTTCTGTCTGGGGGTGTATAAATATGTGGAGATTATAGAGATTTTTAGATATTTAATGGGGAGATTTTTATGGAAGGATTGTTGTTTTTTTTTTTTTTAAGGATTGGTTTGGTGTCTTATTAAAAAATGGGGGAGGGAAAAAATTAGGGGGGAAAGGGGGAGAAAAGGGGGAAAAGGGAAGAAAAATAGAAAAATTAAGGATAAAAGGGGGGGAAAGGGGGAAAAAAGGGGGGAAAGAAGGGGGGAAAGGGGGAAAGGGAAGAAAAATTTAAAAATTAAGGATAAAAGGGGGGGAAAGGGGGAAAAAGGGGGGGAAAGAAGGGGGGAAAAAAGGGGGGAAAGGGAAGAAAAATAAAAAAATTAAGGATAAAAGGGGGGGAAAGGGGGGAAAAAGGGGGGAAAGAAGGGGGGGAAAGGGGGGGGAAAGGGAAGAAAAATGGAAAAATTAGGGATAAAAGGGGGGGAAGGGGAAAAGGGTAAAAGAAGAGGGAAAAGGGGGAAAGGGGAAATGGGTAAAAGAAGGGGAAAAAAGGGGGAAAGAAGGGGAAAAAGGGGGGAAAAGGGGTAGGAAAAGTGGGGCAAGGGTGAGAAAAATGGAAAAATTGGGGGGAAAGGGGGAAAAGGAAAGAAAGGGGGGAAATGGGGAAAAAAAGAGGAAAAAAAGGGGGGAAGGGGGAAAATAGGGGAAAATAAGGGGAAAAAGGGGGGAAGGGGGAAAGGGAAAAAAGAGGAGAGGAAGGAAATAAAGGGGGAGGGAAGGGGGAAAATGGGGGGAAATAAAGGGGAAAAGGGGGGAAAAGGAAAGAAAGGGGGGGAAGGGGGGAAAATAAGGGGGAAAGTGGGAAAAAAGAGGAGAGGAGGGAAATAAAGGGGGAGGGAAGGGGGGGAAATGGGGGAAAATAAGGGGGGAAAGGGAGGAAAAGGAAAGAAAGGGGGAGAAGTGGGAAAAAAGAGGAAAAAAGGGGGGAAGGGGGGGAAATAAGGGGGAAAATAAGGGGGAAGGGGGAAAATAGGGGGAGAAGGGAAAAAAAGAGGAGAGGAGGGAAATAAAGGGGGAGAGAAGGGGGAAAATGGGGAAAATAAGAGGGAAAATAAGGGGGAAAAGGGGAAAATAGGAGGAAAAGGGAAAAAAGAGGAAAAAAGGGGGGGAAGGGGGGAAAATAAGGGGGAAAAGGGGGGAAAGGGGAAAATAGGGGGGAAAGGGGAAAAAAGAGAAGAGGAGGGAAATAAAGGGGGAGGGAAGGGGGGGAAATGGGGAAAATAAGAGGGAAAATAAGGGGGAAAAGGGGAAAATAGGGGGGGAAAGCAGAAAAAAAGAGGAGAGGAAGGAAATAAAGGGGGAGGGAAGGGGCAAAAGGGGAAAATAGGGAGAAAATAATGGGGAAAAGGGGAAAAAAGAGGAGAGGAAGGAAATAAAGGGGGAGGGAAGGGGGAGAATTTCGAAAGGGAAGTGGTTGGGGCTGGTGGGAACGCAAGAGCAATTGGAGGAAAGAGCGAATTTCCCAGGCTGAAAGTCAGCTGTGGGGGAGGGCCGGGCTCTTTGGGAAAGGTCACGGCGGGGCTGGGCGGGCTGGGGGAGAACCGGGGAAAAACCGGGGGAGAACCGGGGGAAAATCGGGGGAAAACCGGGGGAGAACCGGGGCAGAATCGGGGGGAAAGCCGGGGGAGAACCGGGGGAGAACCCGGGGAGAACCGGGTATAAAACCGGGAGAAGAACCGGGGAAAGAACCGGGGAAGAACCGGGGGGAGAACCGGGGGGGAGAACCGGAGCAGAATCGGGGGAAAAGCCGGGGGAGAACCGGGGAAAGAACCGGGGGAGAACCGGGGAAAAACCGGGGAAGAACCGGGGGAGAACGGGGGGAAAAACTGAGGAAGAACCGGGGGAAAAACCGGAGGAAGAACCGGGGAAGAACCGGGGGGGAGAACCGGGGAAGAATCGGGGGAAAAGCCGGGGGAGAACCGGGGAAGAACCGGGGGAAAATCGGAGGAGAACCAGGGGAGAACCGGGGAAGAACCGAGGGGGAGAACCGGGGGAGAACCGGGGGAAGAACCGGGGGAAGAACCGGGGGAGAACCGGGGAAGAACCGGGAGAGAACCGGGATAAAATGAAATCCAGGAATTGCAGCCCGGGCTCGGGGGAGCCGCAGCCTCCCTGAGCTTCAGCGCTGTGGTCAGGGAATAAAAAATGAAAGAGGAGAGGGAAAAAGGAAAGGGGGAAAAGGAAAGGGGGGGAGAGGAAAGGGGGGAGAAGGAGGAAAGGGGGAAAAGGTAAAAAGAGAGAAAGAAAGGAAAGGGGGAAAAAGAGGAAAGGGGGGAAAAAAGAAGAAAGGGGGGAAAAGAAGAAAAGAGAGGAAAAGGAAAGGGGAGAAAAAGAAGGAAAGGGGGAAAGAAGAAAGGGTGGAAAAAGAAGGAAAGAGAGGGAAAGCAAAAAAGGGGGGAAGAAGAAAGGAGGGAAAAGCAGAAAGGGAGGGGAAAGAAGGAGGAAGGTGGGGAAAGGAAAAAAGGGGGGGAAGCAGAAAAGGGGAGGAAAAAGGGAAAAAGGGGGAGGAAAAAAAGCAGAAAAAGAGGGGCAAGAGAAGGAGGAACGGGGGGAATAGAAGGAGAAGGGGGGAAAAAAAGGAGGGGGAAAGAAGGAGAAAAAGAGGGGGAAAAGGAGAAAAAGAGGGCAAAAGAAGCAGAAAAAGAGGGGCAAAAGAAGGGGAAAAAGAGGGGAAAAAAGCAGAAAAAGAGGGGCAAAAGAAGCAGAAAAAGAGGGGCAAAAAAAGCAGAAAAAGAGGGGCAAAATAAGGAGGAGGGGGGAAAGGATGGAGGAGGGAAAAAAAAGGAGGAGGGGGTGAAAAGAAGGAGGAGTGGGGAAAAAATGAGGAGTGGGGAAAAAAAAGGAGGAAGGGGGAAAATAAAGAAGAAGGGGAGGGGGAAAAAAGGAGGAAGGGGGAAAAAAAGAAGGAAGGGTGGGGGGAAAAGGAGTAAGGGGGGAAAATAAAGAAGGAGGAGTGGGGGAAAAAAGGAGGAAAGGGGAAATAAAGAAAGAGGAGTGGGGGGAAAAAAGGAGGAGGGGGGAAATAAAGAAGGAGGAGGGGGAAAAAAGGAGGAGGGGGGAAAATAAAGGAGGAGTGGGGAAAAAAAGGAGGAAGGGGGAAATAAAGAAGGAGGAGGGGGAAAAAAGGAGGAGGGGAGAAAATAAAGGAGGAGTGAGGAAAAAAAGGAGGAAGGGGGGAAAATAAAGAAGGAGGGGTGGGGAAAAAAAAGGATGAAGGGGGAAATAAAGAAGGAGGAGTGGGGAAAAAAAAGGAGGAGGGGGGAAAATAAAGAAGGAGGAGTGGGGAATAAAGGAGGAAGGGGGAAAATAAAGAAGGAGAAGGGGGAAAAAAAAGGATGAAGGGGGAAATAAAGAAGGAGGAGGGGGGAAAAGGAGGAGGGGGGAAAAGCAGGAGGGGAGAGGGGGGAAAAAGCAGGAGGAGAGGGGGGAAAAAGCAGGAGGAGAGGGGGGAAAAAGCAGGAGGAGAGGGGGGGAAGACTGGAGATCCCCGCGATCCCTGCGAGCATAATCAGCACATTGTTGGTGGATCGGAGCGCAGCGAGGCGCAGGCCGCCCTCCCCCTCCCTCCGCCAGCACTCGCGGGCAGAGATTCGGTCCGCTGGCAAAAAAAAAAAAAAAAAAAAAAACAAAAAAAAAGCCCAAAAAAGCCGCCCAGGCTGGAGCTGCTGGTTCCCCGCACGGGCTGCCCCGGGCTGCGGGCGCTGCTGCCGCGGCTCGGCCTCTCCTCGCTCCGGCCGAGTCTGCTGACCCCGCGCTGATCCCGGCGATGAATTATTGATGAGATATGAGCTGCGATCGCGCTCTTCAGCATGCAAAGCCCATTATGCTGTTCAAATGGCGATTTAATCGTTTAGAATAGCTCTGGTGCGCTTTTTTTTTTTTTTTTTTTTTTTTTTTGTTTTGGTGTGGTGGTTTGTTTTTTTTTTTTTAAGCTCGCTCTCCTCTCTCTTTCTCGCCCCCGCTCATTTGCGCCCCTTCGTTTTCATTTCGTTCTCTTAATTAAATCCTTTAACTGATTTTAATCGGGGTTTTGGGTGAATAAAATAAAGCGTCGGGCGAGTCCGCAGTGGGGTTTTTTGGGTTGGTTTTTTAAATTTTTTTTTTGGGGGGGGGGGGGGATTTAGTGCCAGACTTCCTCGGTGAGAGGAAATTTGAATTTTAAAATGTAATGTCACACCTCACCCAGCGGAGCGGGGGAAAGGCCTAAACAGCAAGAAAGCTCCAAAAACAACAACAACAACAAAAAAAAAACCAAATAAAACCACTTAAAGAATTTAAAATAAAATAAATAAATGACATTCAAGATGGCCTCAGCACGGCGTTACAACCTCGAGCTGCTTTTTGCACCCCCCCAAACCTCACAAATTCTCCCCTCCGCCCGTCCCTCCACCCCCCATCGCTCATTTTTTGCTGAATAAACCCCGGAATTGAATTTTGTGGGTGAAATTTCACCTTTTTTTTCACCTTTCGGCGGCACGCTGGGCATGGGGGGCCCTTCCCGCCCCCCCCAAAAAAAAAAAAACCCGCAGCTTGATGAGGGTTGTAATTAATCCAGATTCTCATCTGGGCTCTGGCAGGCTGGGGAACCTTGGGTTTGGGGGAGAAAAAGATGATTTAGGGTTTTTTTTTTTTTCCCCCTTCAAATCCCTGTTATGACAGGAAACCTTCAGGGTGAACACGCAGAACAAGGCGACCAAAAACAAAAAAAAAAAAAAGGAGAATATGTTCAAATGCGACTTTTTTTTTTTTTTTTTTTTTTTTTTTTGGCGAGCCAGGTGAGCTCGCAGGAAAGGTCCTCACTTGGCATTTTTTTGGGGTTAAAAAAAAAACAAACAAACCAAAATTTCAGCTCCCCGAAAGGTTTCCCCCACCTGGAGCCGGAAACCTTGGCACAAATAATGGATTTTTGAGGGCAGAATTTGCCTCTCCTGGAGGTCCCGCCCGGCCGAGAGGCGCAATTAAAGCACTTTGTGTTTGTCCTGTGCTCTGCAGCTGCGGAAGGAGCGATTGTCCCGTGCCTGACGTGTGCCATGGAAGTGGGAGAAAGGATGAAAAATGCCCAGGAAAATGAAAATCCCCGCCTACCTGCACGGTCAGAGCTGCGCTTTCCTGTTTACTCTCCTCACGCTTCCTTTTGCACCAGAAACGGGCAGGGTTTGGGGGTTTTTTTGGGGTTTTTTTTTTGGTGTTTCGAATTCTTTTTTTTTCCCTTTAAAAAAAAAAAAAAAAAAAAAAGGAAGGCTGTGCTCAGCCCGTGACCTCTGGCAGGGTGGAAAATGGGAGACGGTGACACCTCACAGGAAAAGGGAGGTTTGGCCAAGAAAAACACACAAAAAAAAACCCCAAATAATTCCCTAAAAACGCAACTTGTTGGGAGAAAAACCTCCAGGAACAGCCCCCCAAAAATGCTGAAGGTAGAAATCAGAGTTCATGGGATGGGGGAGAGGGGGGAGGTTGAAATTCCAGCCCCTGGGAGCCGGGATGCTCCAGGCAAGGGGTGGAAGCTGTTGTCAGCCCAGCAAGGAGCCAAAAACCCCACTGGGAAATCCCATGGATGGAAATCCACTGGGACATCCCGTAGATGAAAAAACCCGGAGATAAAAACCCCACTGAAAAATCTCATAGCTAAAACTTCACTGAAAAGGCCTATAGCTAAAAACTCCACTGAAAAATCCCATAGATAAAACTCCACCGAAAAATCCCATAGCTAAAAACCCCACTGAAAAATCCCATAGACAAAAACCCCACTGAAAAGCCCTATAGCTAAAAACCCCACTGAAAAATCGCATAGATAAAACCCCACTGAAAAATCCCTTAGATAAAACTCCACTGAAAAGGCCTATAGCTAAAAACTCCACTGAAAAATCCCATAGATAAAACTCCACTGAAAAATCCCATAGATAAAAACCCCACTGAAATCCTATATATATAAACTCCACTAAAAAGCTCCACTGAAAAATCCCATAGCTAAAAACCCCACTGAAAAATCACATAGATAAAACTCCACTGAAAAATCCCATAGATAAACCCCCACTGAAAAATCCCATAGATAAAAACCCCACTGAAAAAATCCCTTAGATAAAACTCCACTGAAAATCCCATAGACAAAAACCCCACTGGAAAATCCCATAGGTAAAACTCCACTATAAAGCTCCACTGAAATATCCCATAACTAAAAACCCCATTGGGAGACCCCACTGACAAATCCCATATATAAAACCCCACTGAAAAATCCCATAGCCAAAAACCCCACTGGGAAATCCCATGGCTAAAAACCCCACTGGAAAACCCCACTGAAAAACCCCATAGCTAAAAACTCCACAGAAAAACCCCATGGTCAAAAAACTCACTGAAAAACCCCACAGATAAAAACCCCATTGCAAAACCCCATGGCTAAAAACCCCACTGGAAAACCCCACAGCCAAAAACCCCTTTGAAAAACCCCACAGCCAAAAACCCCTTAGCCAAAAACCCCATAGCTAAAACCCCACAGAAGAACCCCACTGGAAAACCCCATCGCCAAAAACTCCACTGAAAAACCCCATAGCTAAAAACCCCACTGAAAAGACCCATGGCTAAAAACCCCACTGAAAACCCCCACTGAAAAACCGCATAACCAAAAACCCCACTGGAAAACCCCATCGCCAAAAACTCCACTGAAAAACCCCATAGCTAAAAACCCCACTGAAAAGACCCATGGCTAAAAACCCCACTGAAAACCCCCACTGAAAAACCGCATAACCAAAAACCCCACTGAAAAACCCCATAGCCAAAAAACCCACTGAAAAAAACCCATAGCCAAAAACTCCTCTGAAAACACCCATGGCTAAAAACCCCACTGAAAACCCCATAGCCAAAAACCCCACTGAAAAACCCCACTGGAAAACCCCATAGCTAAAACCCCATCGCCCAAAACCCCACTGGAAAACCCCATAGCCAAAAACTCCACTGAAAAACCCCATAGCTAAAAACCCCACTGAAAAGACCCATGGCTAAAGACCCCACTGAAAACCCCATAGCTAAAAACCCCACAGAAAAACCCTACTGAAAACCCCCATAGCTAAAAACCCCACAGAAAAAACACATAGCCAAAAACTCCATAGCCAAAAAACCCACTGGAAAACCCCATGGCTAAAAACCCACTGGAAAACCCTACAGCCAAAAACCCCACTGAAAAACCCCATAGCTAAAAACCCCACTGGAAAACCCCATAGCTAAAATCCCATAGCCAAAAACCCCACTGAAAACACCCATGGCCCAAAACCCCACAGAAAACCCCATGGGCAAAAACTCCACTGAAAAACACCATAGCTAAAAACCCCACAGAAAAACCCCATGGCTAAAAACCCCACAGAAAACCCCCATAGCTAAAAACCTCACAGAAAAACCACATAGCCAAAAACTCCATAGCCAAAAACCCCATTGAAAAACCCCACTGGAAAACCCCATAGCTAAAAACCCCACAGAAAAACCCCACAGAAAAACCCCATAGCCAAAAACCCCACTGAAAAACCCCATAGCTAAAAAACCCCATAGCCAAAAACCCCACTGAAAAACCCCATTGAAAAACCCCATAACTAAAAACCCATTGCCAAAAACCCCATAGCCAAAACCCCACTGAAAAAACCCATATCCAAAAGCCCCACTGAAAAACCCCATTGAAAAACCCCACTGGAAAACCCCATACCTAAAACCCCACAGAAAAAACCCGCAGAAAAACCCCATA
>NC_071597.1:2532115-2574615 GCF_024509145.1 Vidua macroura | reverse complement strand
CACAGACATTTAGAAGAACAACGAGAGCAGGAGGAGCATCTGGAAATAAAATTTAATCTTTTTTTTTTTAAACAAACACAAAAAAAAAAAAGAAAAAAAAACCTTGCAAAAGAGAACACGCCACGAGCTCAGTCCTGGGATAAACGGTACCACCAGGAGCTGGATTTTAGGATAAATCAACCACAGAAGGTGCCTCAGTGTACAGTACTCCGAAACTAAAGATCTGCGGCCGTTTATTTAATTATTTCATCATTATTTCATCATTCACTCCTTTTTTTGTGTCGTTGTTGATGTGGTTTTTTTTGTGGTTTTTTATTTTTTTTTTTAATTTTTTTAAATTTATTTTTCATCGCCCGCCTCTTCTTCTTCCTTTTCACCTTTTTTTTTTTTCCTGCTTTTCCCGCCCGGTTTGCTCCGGAGGAGGAGGAGGAGGAGGAGGAGGAGGAGGATTTCAGGGCTGGAAGGCGCTGCCCGCCGAGGCCAGGCTCATGCTTTTCAGTTTGTTATCCTTCTTCCACTTCATGCGCCGGTTCTGGAACCAGATTTTGATCTGGCGCTCGGAGAGGCAGAGAGCGTGAGCGATCTCTATTCTCCTCCTGCGGGTGAGATATCTATTGAAGTGGAATTCCTTTTCCAACTCCAGGGTCTGGTAGCGAGTGTACGCTGTCCTCGCCCTCTTCCCGTCTGGTCCAGTCATGTCTGGATAACACGGACAACAGCGGGGTTTGCGTTTGCTCTTTCTGCGTGCATTTCATCCATTTTTCATCCAGTTTTGTTGGGTTTTTTTTTAATTTTAAGGCTATTTTTCGCGCTTTTTTTTTTTCCCCCTCAATATATATATATATTTTTTTTTTTTAATAGTGGAAAGCAGCGAATTGCCCCCCAAATAACAGCACCCCCCCCTCCTCTCTCTCCTTTTTTCTCCCACACGTGTAAAACCCCCCCAGACCCTCCAGGCCCGACATTCCCACTCGATATCCATAATTTAACCGGGGGAAGCGAGCTCTGGGAATCTCTGCTTTTTTTTTTTTTTTTTTTTTTTTAATTATTTTATTTATTTTTTCCCCCCGCTGCCGCCTGGGTGTTCCCGGGGCTCTTGGCAGGTTTTAGTGCCGCTCTTTTCTCCAGCAGAAAACCGGGAATGGAGCGCAGAGAGGGGGGCTGGGGGGGGTGGCTCTTCCTCCCCGCGCGTCTCCTGGCGATTTTGGGGGTTTCTCAAGGGCACATCGGCAGGAATAAAGCCAGAAAATCAGAGCAGGACGGGGCTGCGAGCCCCATCTGCGCCTCGAGTGCCATTTTAATGGGCAATTCTTCCCTTTCCACCCCCCCCAAGGAACACCCCCCTCGCCTCAATTTTTGAATTACCTTCTCCCACCGCCCGCACGGTGCTGAGAGCTTGGGAAAAAAAGCGCCGCTTTGGCGGCCAGGAGAGCGAAACTAAAATCAAATCCCCCCCCAGCACCACAAACACACAGACACAGAGACCCCCCCGTTTCCAGGCGCCAGAGGCAGCTCCAGAGCGAGAAATACAAAAGCAATAAATAGCTGCGATTCTGATCAAAGCGCCTCCGCGGAATAAAAGGAAGGAGAGAGAGAGAGAGAGAAAAGGAAAAAAAAAAAAAAAAAAAAGGAGTGGGGTTGGGGGGGGTGGGGAGGGAAAAAAAAAAGGGAAAAAAGAGAAAGAAAGAGCAGAGAAAAAGAGCGAGGCGGCGGTGGGGCGAGGTGGGGGGGGGTGGGGGTGTGCGGCAGAAAATAAACAAGCACAAGGACGGAAAAAGAAGTAGCTGTACCATGGCTAATGTGAAGTTTCCTCATCCAAGGGAATATCTGAGGTGCCTGCCCTTCTGTCGCTGCCGTGGAGGTCGCGATGGGCTCTGCCTGCGCTCGGGGGGATGCTGCTGCTTATTGGAGTGCCCTCGTCGGCTCCCGAGGACGCGCTGGTCTCGTCTAGTTCTGTGAAATTTGTGTTGGTGCTGCTGGCAGCAGGAGCCTGCTCGGAGGGGGACGGGGCGGGTTTGCCTCCGTGGCTCTCGCTGTTGGAGCAGGGCAGGGAGTCGGGAGAAGATAAGGAGCAGCTGGACGCCTGTCTAAACCTGCTCTCCTGAGCTGGAGAAGGGAAACCGCGGGAGCTCTCGCCCACAGCCCCAAAGTGACTGGAGGAGGCTGAGCGGTTTGATGCTAAGGTCCATCCCATTGTAGTTGTAGCCATAAGAGCTGGAATGCATGGTGCTTGAATCTCTGTAAGAACCGTTCATGGAACTGCCGGTCCCATAATTTAGTAACTGATAGTCGGGGCCATTTGGGTAGCGCCCTGAGAACGAGTTTACAAAGTTAAGAGCTCATTTGGGTTATTTTGGAGGGCTTGATTTGTGGCTCGTGGTCGTTATAACCCCGTGCTTGACGATTTATGATGTATTAATGAATTATAGCGATGCACTGTACTTCGTTTTTGCTATGTATGCGGCCAAATATGGGGGGGAGGGTGGGGGGGTGCGTTTGGGCGTCACGTGCTTTTGTTGACCAGTCGTAAATTCTCACTGATGACCTCAAGAGGTAATTCATGCTCTATGGTTACAAATAATGACGAGCGCGGAGCCGTTTTAGGCCCAAAGTCGCCCCCAAATCCGCCGCCGCCATCGCCCCCCCGCCTGGGCGGAGCGCGCCACCTGCCGGCCGCGCCGCCGCACCGCAGCTTTCTGGCCACGTCCCCCCTCCTCCGCTTGTCTCCTTCCCCTTCCAAAAAAAACCCAAAAAACACCCCCAAAATCCCCGTCGCCCCCGCTTTGGTTCCGCTCGGTTTTGATGTCTTTTAAAAGAAAAAAAAAAAAAAACGCGCACTCACAGAAAAAAAAAAAAGGTAAAAAAAATCGCGGTGCGCAGCGAGCGAGGAGAGGGTGCGGAGCGTCCTGCGGGGCCGGGCGCCCCCGGGCTCGGGGTCTTCCCGGAGAACTCTTGGGTTCGTGGCGTTGGAAAAGCGCTGGAGAAGTTCGGGAGGAGGTTTTGGGTGCCTGCGAGGCCTCTGTGGGTGTCCGGAGTTGGAAGGGGTGAAGAGGAGCTGAGGGTAATTTGATTTTGGGGTGGTTTCTCCGCCGTTGTTTGGCCAGGAAAAGTCGAGGTTCCTTCAGCCCGGAGCTCGCACCTTAATTCTGGAGGAGGGGGGAAAAAAAAAAAAAAATACTGGAGGGGGGGAAAACGGGTGTGAGAAAGGAAAAAGAGGCGAAATCCGGCCGCTGGGAAATGGTTGACAAGGTTCCTTTTTAGGATGTTCCTGCTCCTGAGCATTTCCACGTCCTCTCTGAGCCCTGAGCTGCGTGGGTTTTCCTTCCCGTTTGTTGACCTGCAAGGAACATCGGGCAGCAAAAGCGCTCGGAAACTGGGGAAAACGTTGGGAAAGAGCTTGGATTTTTAGGCATAACTTCCCTTTTTTTCCTCTCCTTCTTCTCTTTTCTCTGCCTCTCTCCTTTTTCTCCTTTTCTCTGTCTCTTTTTTTTTTTATTATTATTATTTTTCTTTTTTTTTTTTTTTTCCTTCCTCCTTCCAAGGCAGTTCAGGAATTTCATGTGCTCGCCTGCAACTCGTTGGGAATTATGCGCCATATTGAAAGTGACATATAATTATAATAATTACGGGCAATGAAAAGCGTGGCAATAATAGTAAATGTCCTACAGCTGTGAAGCTTCTGCATGAATTGATTTTAAAAGTGGCTGGCATTAAAAGCGGCTCGTGGCGCGGGGGGGACGCGCTCCCACCCAGGGGCTTCTGGTGGCCACGAGATTCTCCCTGCTCGCCCTTTTTCCCCCCCCGCCCTCCCCCGCGCACATTCCCAAAAGCGGCCGCGCTTCCAGCCCTAAATCCCCCAGCAGATTAAAAAAAAAAAAAAAAAGCGCCTCTGCTCTCATTCCATTCCCCCGAAATCAGGGAAAAAGTTGGAGATTTCGCAAGAAAATTCCTCGCGGAGGAGCACGAAACCTTCCCCGTCCCATCCCCAGCCAAGCCACTCGCAAGAGAAAATAAAAACCCGCCCTTTCCAAACACCTTAACTCAGAATTTCCCCACTTTTTTTTTTTTTCCCCTCTCAGTTTAAACGGGCGCTCACTGCGAGGTAAATTCCTCGGAAATCTGAATTTTTTTTTTTTTAATTTTTAAATTTTTTTTTTAGGTGTTTTTTTTTTTTTTGCGCCACGTTTTCTCTTTGATTTGGGGGCACGGGGCTCGGGAGCAGATGTTTGAAAGATGCTGGGCAAATGTTAGGTATCTTTGGTAGACAAATGAGAGCCCGTTTTTTGTTTTTTTTTTGCCCGTTTCCTTGATTTATTATGGAGATGGGATGGCGTTTCGTCATAACTCTTTGTACTGTAACAATAAAAAGAAAAAAAAAAGAGAGAGAAAGAGAGAGAGAGCGGTGCTAAAGGCAGAAATGTCAGCCAGGAAACGCTGTGGGTGAAAGGGTTTCCATTTCAGCTCAGAGCCAAAAAAAAAACCAAAAAAAAAAGGGGGAAAATCAGATTTTTGTGTCCTCTGGAAGCGCCGCGCGCTCGGGGTTGAGTGTCCGGGCAGATCGGGAGTTTTGGCAGCCAGAGGGGAGCGAAAATCTCCTTTTCGCCCCCCCTGCGCCTCAAGAATCCCCCTGGAAAAGGGAAAAAAAACTCGAGAGAAACCCAGCGCTAATAATGACAGGGGAGGGGTTGTGCGGGTGAGATCGAAGACTTGGCTTTTATTAGAGAATTCCATGTTCATACCTAAGACAAACTCCAAACACAACACGTACAAAAATTAATAAAATAGAACTTTCTGTCGTTGTTCTTCTTTTTTTTTTTTTTCTCCCCTTTTTTCCGCCACTTTTTTTTTTTTTTTTTTTTTAGCCTTGTAGGTAGCACTCGTTCTTTCAGTAGATTTGTTTTTTTTTTTTCCCCTTTTAAAAATAAAAAAGAAAAAGGCAAAAAAAAAATATTCAAAAAAAAACCCCAAAAACAAACCAAACACCCCAAAACTAATTACAAAGAACCTCAGGGTTTGATTAATTTACCAAAGGAGTAAAAAAAAAAATTAAAACAAAATTAAAAAAAAAAAAAAAACAAACCCAACTTATGCCAACCGTGCATGAAACATTTTTACAAAATTAGGACAATAAACACCCCAAATGACATATATTGCAGCACTTCCATTAAATACAAGAGTTAGCAGATTACTAACAGTGACACCAAGGGTAGAAACACGGCTAGGAGTCCTTTTTTTTTTTTCTTTTTTTTCTCTTTTTTTTTTTTTTTTTTGCCCCCTTTTCTCTCTTTCCCTTTCTTTCCCTCCTCCTCTCTCTCCACTTTTTAATTATTCTTGTTATTATTATTATTATTCCGTTCCGTGGATTGGGGGGGGCGGAGCGGGAGGCAAAGGGAGGTGTGGGAAAGGCAAAAAAAAAATTCAAAACGCGACTAGAAGCCTGATTTTTTTTTTTTTTTTTTTTTATGTGCGTGGGGTTTTTTTTTTTGTTGTTGTTTGTTTGTTTCTGGACAAAAAAAAAAAAAAATCATTGGGAATTCGAGTCCGGGGCTTTGGTAGCCCAAACTTTGTGGCTGTGGCCGCTGCTGTGGGGGCTTGTCCCACCACGGAGCGGGATTTTCCTCCAGCCAGCCCACACCGCCCTCATCCTCTCTCCCCTCCCTACATCTCAAATTTTTTTTATCGCTTTTTCCGCCTTTTCAATAACTTTTTTTTGCTGTTGTTGCCGCTATTTTTCTCTGTGTTTTTTTTTTTTTTTTTAATTTTGCGTTGTTGCTGTCGTCGGATTTTTTTTTGTTTTAATTTTTTTAATTTTTTTTTTTTTCCATAATTCACTCCGCCGCTTTCTCCTCCTCCTCCTCGGCGCTGAGCTGCGAGGAGCTGAGCAGTTTGTTCTCCTTTTTCCACTTCATGCGGCGGTTCTGGAACCAGATTTTGATCTGGCGCTCGGTCAGGCACAGCGAGTGCGCGATCTCGATGCGCCTCCTCCTCGTCAGGTACCGGTTGAAGTGGAATTCCTTCTCCAGCTCCAGCGTTTGGTACCGGGTGTAGGTCTGGCGGCCCCGGCGGCCGCTGGGCCCGAAGGAAGAACCTGGAACAGCAGCGGAAAGCGGGGGAGAGAAAAAAAAAAAAAAATTAAAATATGTCGTTTAAAAAAAAAAAAAAAAGGGAATAAAACAATCTAGGGAATGGGAATGAAAAAATAGCGGGGGGGGGGGTAAGGAGGAATAGGGAAAATTGGAGGGGAATAAGGAGGAATAGAGAAAATTGGGGGAAATGGGGAAAATTAGGGGGGGAATAGGGAGGAATAGGGAAAATTGAGGGGAAATTGAGGGGAGATAGGGAGGAATAGGGAAAATAGAGGGGAAATTGAGGGGGAATAAGGAGGAATAGGGAAAATTGGGGGAAATGGGGAAAATTAGGGGGGGGAGATATGGAGGAATAGGGAAATTTGAGGGGAAATTGAGGGGGAATAGGGAAAATAGAGGGAAAACTGAGGGGGAACAGGGAGGAATAGGAA
Organism: Vidua macroura; assembly: GCF_024509145.1. Taxonomy (NCBI): domain Eukaryota; kingdom Metazoa; phylum Chordata; class Aves; order Passeriformes; family Viduidae; genus Vidua; species Vidua macroura. The sequence continues at coordinate 2,568,098 of NC_071597.1, read as the reverse complement.
AAATTGGGGGAAATGGGGAAAATTAGGGGGGAGATAGGGAGGAATAGAGAAAATTGAGGGGAAATTGAGGGGAAATCGAGGGGAAATTGGGGGAAATAGGGAGGAATAGGGAAAATTAGGGGGGAGATAGGGAGGAATAGGGAAAATAGAGGGGAAATTGAGGGGAAATAGGGAGGAATAGGGAAAATTGGGGGGGAATGGGGGAAATAGGGGGGAAATATGGGGGGAAAGGAAGAAAAGGGGGGAAAAAAGAAAAAAAGAGGGGGGAAAGAGGGGGAAATAGCAGAAAATGGGGGGAAATAGGGGAAAAGAAGGGGAAATAGAAGAAAATGGTGGGGAATAGGGGAAAATAGGGGAAATGGGGGGGAATAGGGGAAAATAGGGGGGAATAAGGGGAAATAAGGGGGAAAATAGGGGGAACTGGGGGGAAATAAGATGAAATAGGGATAAATAGGGGGAAAATAGGGGGAATAAGAAGAAATAGGGGGGAAATAAGAGGAAATAGGGGGAAATAAGGGGGAATAGGGGGAAATAAGAGGAAATGGGGGAAATAAGAGGAAGTAGAGGGAAATAGGGGGAAGTAGGGGGAAATAGGGGGAAATAGGGGAGGGGTGAAGGGGCAACGCGAGGTTGATTTTTGGGATGGTTCGGGGGGGCGGGGGGGGGTCGGGCCCGCGCCTTCCCAGAGCTCTGCGCAGCTCCAGGAGAAGCGCTCGGAGCGTCCCGGCCGGGCAGGGGGGGTTAGAGCCGGGCTTTGGGCAGACGGACAAGGCCAGATCCATCTTATTCCGGGATGAGGGATCGCAAGGTGTTCTCGGCTCTCCCCCCCACCCCCCCCTCCCCGCTCCCCGCGTTCCACCCTGCCGGCAAAGCCGTAATAGATCGGGGCATTTAAGCAATAATGAAGTGAATCGATCTGCCCAAAGTCCGCATTAAAGAGGACACAACACTCGATGTCCCCGCGCTAATGGACATCAATTTGGAACTTAAAAGGCAACAAATGCATCTAAACATGGGCAAGGAGAGCGGGGAGGCTTTTATTATTTTTCTTTTTCTCCCCCCCCTCCCGTCTCCCCCCATTTATCTGATTTTTTAAAGAGTATTATTATAATTCGGATTGAGGAAACAGCACTTAAAGAAGTCGTATATCACCGGGGAGGGGGGGGAAAAAATTGAGGAAACTCCTCCCCAGGCAGACTTTTCATTAGATGCGAGCCGCATTAAAAATGCAACCGTCTGCCTTCAAATATTTAAACACTTTTTATATCATTTAATTCTGGCTCGGAGAGAGAGAGAGAGAGAGGGAGAGGGAGCTGCGTGGGGGCTGTGTGTGTAAAGTCATCCAGATCTGATTTAGAAAAGATATCTCCCTGTGCGTGTGGGGCAGAGACAGAGACAAATCGCTGTAGCTGAGTGACACGCGAACTGGAATGTGGCAAAAAAAGGGGGAAAAAAGAGGGGAAAAAAAAAAAAAAGGAGGGAGGGGGGCAGAAATTCAGAAATTCAGTTTTGGGGTTGAAACGTTCCTAGCTTGGGGTGGAGGGGGGGAGGGTGGGAAATCTTGGAGCGCTGGGAAGTTTTGGTGCGTGTTTGGAGCCTCTCACGTCCGCCCAAGTTCCCCCGCTGGAAGTTTGGGCTCGAAAAGTGAACCTTCCTCCTGCTTCCCTCGCTCGCTCTCTCTCTCTCTCCCTGGCGGTAACAAATAAGAAAAGGGGGGGAGGAGATTGATGCATTTATTTCTGTAAAAGAGTAAACTCACTATTGCAAGAGTTCATCCGCTGCATCCAGGGGTAAACCGGCGCGGAACACTTTTGCTCCTCGCTCTCTCCGAACACACTTTTGCTCTGCGCGCAGTCCGACTTGCGCGCCTCGGGGCCGAAGGAGGGCACCTCGTCCAGGCTGGGAGGGGCGCACGCAGGGTCCTTCTCCCTGAAAAACCCGCCGGCCCCATAGTCACAGGCGGAGCCGCGGCCGCCGAACGCTGCGTTGCTCTGCTGGTAGTAAGGAGAGGAGGTGTAGCCCTTGTCCTGCACGCCCGTGGCTCCATAGGTGCTGGGGTAGTGCCTCAGAGGATCCGCGTAGCCCGAGGGATACAGCGGGATCTGTCCCAGGAAGGGCTCCTGCCCCGCCGCCAGGCTCACCGGGAAGGTCGAGTTGACAAAATAAGAACTCATCGGAAAAGAGGAGAGAGAGAGAGAGATCCCCCCCTTTTTTTTTTTTTTTTTCCGCCTTTTTTTTTTCCTTTTCTTTTTTTTTTTTCCTTTTTTTTTTTTTTTTTTTTTCCTCTGCGTGTGCGTGTGCGTGTGTGTGTGTGTGTGTGTGTGCGCGCGTGCCGTCCTTTTTTTGCCCGGGCTTTATGATTTGTTGTGTTTTATAGTCCAAGTGGTTTAGCTATTAGTGGTATATCGGAGATTGGGTTTTAGCTGAAGGGAGATGGCGTGGTGCCAGCGAGGGACACAAGGAAATACAACCATCTGATCACGGGCTGACCAATAGCAGGCGCCTGAGGTTGCAAAATAGCACCCATGAGGAGCTGAGATTGCACCAGGGACCCCCAAGAACAAACCGTCCACCCCCTTTTTCCCTCCCTTTTAAACAGCAGAAAGGCACCCCCTTAACCAAATATATAATATCTGCCGAAAGAAGCGTTCTCCCGGCGCGCTGCGAGCTTCATAAATAAATAAACGTGTGGTCCCCCCCCCCCTCCTCCTCCTCCTCCTCCTCCTCCTCCTCCTCCTCCTCCTCGCCCTCCCCTCTTCCTCTCCCTCCCCCGGAGCTCGGCGCGGGGGTGCGGTGCGAGCGCCGAAATCTCTCTATTTACACCCCAAAAAAACCCCGCGCTGGGATCCCCGCCGGAGCCGTGCGGAGAAGGGGGAAAAAAGAGAGAAAGAACAGGAAAAAAAAAAAAAAATTAAAAAAAACAAAGTTAATTACTCGCGCTCGGCAAACTTTAACCCCTGGCGTTTGCGAATCGCCCTGAAATGTCCGAGCAGGGTGGGGAAAGGGGGCAGAAAAAGGAAATTAAAAGTTTTTCCTTTTTTTTTTTTTTTTTGCGCCAAGTTGGCAGGGAGGAGAGCCCCGCGCCGGGGGCTGAGTCAGGCTCGCTCCGGCAGGAGAAATCGCTTTTGACAACTTCACGCGCTCCGCGCTGGGCTAATTAGCGTCAATTAGCACTCCCCTCTCCGCAGGGCTCGAGCCCGAGCCTCGCTCTGCGCCTTCCCGCTTTTCTCGGTGCCGCAAAAGCTCCGCGATTCGGGAGAACCACGGAAAATGGAAATATTTCCTTTCTCCTCCGGCCCAAGCCCGCTCTCCTCCGGCGGCCGGCACCGCATTGTGCCCTCTTGCGTTTTTTTGTTAATACCAGACCCGCGCCCGACCTTTTATGGCTAAAAAAGAGCCCTGGGTGAGGGTGAAAAGCGGAGTTTTATCGATCCTTCCCCGCGCGGAGCGTGCGGGGGGGGTTCAGGAGAGCAGAGCCTGGAGGTGCGCAGGGTCCGCGCCCCCCCCCTCCGAGCCCGTCCGCACCACAAAACACCGATTTTTGCCCCTTTAAACCCCCGCAAAAGGTAGCGCAGAAAGTCCCCGTCCCCCTGAAAGCTCCACTTTGCTCTGGTTTTTTAATTCTCTTTTTTGTTGTTGTTTTGCTTCGCCCGGATTTCCTCGCTTGGCTCTACCTGCGCATCCCCCCCTGAGCTCCGCGCTGGCTCAAGGTGGGGTTGAAGCTCCTCTCGCCGCCTTTTTTTTTTTTTATTTGCCTTTTTTTTTTGGCTTTTCAAGGGGGAAAATCAAAGTCACAGCAGCAGAAAGACGTGGCCAAAAGACAGACAAACAAAAAAAATAAAATAAAATAAAAAAAGTAAAAAATGAAAATAAAAGGAAAAAAAAAGGGGGGAAAAAGGAAAAGGAAAAAAAGGAAAAGGAAAAAAAGGAAAAGAAAAAAGGAAATTAAAAAAAATGAAAAGAAAAAGAAAAAAGGAAAAGAAAAATAGGAAAAGAAAAAGGAAAAAAGGCAAAGAAAAAGAAAAAAAGGGAAAGAAAATCCACCTAAATGAAGCCCAGCACCATCCCCCCGATCAGCAGCGTTTTATCAAGGGGTTGTTTCCTGTCCGAATTTGTAACCATCTGTCTGTCGGGGCTGAAATACCTCGAAATCTGTGAGTTGTGCGCGCCACAAATCTAGAATTACAACATCTTCCACGGCGGCCGCGGAGCTGCCAGCGCGGCTGCTGCCCCTGCCAGGGGCTGGAGCGCCTCCGAAAAGCGGGATCTTATTACGAGCTAATTTATTTGAAACCTCGTGTTTACAGCGGCAAAGCCAAGATTGTTCCATGCCACGGCTGCGAGGAACATCCCGGGCCGCGACGTAACGCTCAGAATTCCAGGAAATAACACGCAGAGGAAGTGGTTTTCCATCCGCCGCCCCCCACCCCGCTCCCGCACTGATATCTCCGATATTTGTTCGTGCAGAGTTTCCCCTTTTTGTGTGCGGAATGGACCCAAAGTTGCGAGGGTTAAAAAACAAAATTAAAAAAAAAAAAAAAGGGGAAAATTTTAAAAAATTATGTATATATATAGGTTGAGAGGGAGCGATGAGTAGAGAAGAAGAGGGAAAAGAAAAGAGGGGGAAAAAGGAAAATAAATTAAAAAAAAAAAAAAGCTGAAGAGCTTTGCAGGAGCAGGGGCGGTTCGTGCGTTTGATGAGTTGCGCAATTTCGGTGGCTCTGCAAAAAGCCGGCGATTATCAGGCGCGAGCAGCCCCCGCATGCAAATTGTTTTGGGGCAGAGAAATGGGATGTCCTGCTCGCCCAGCTCGTCAGGAACAACAACCCGCCGGAAAAAAAAAAAAAAAAAAAAAAAAAAATTAAAAAAAATGTTTGCCCTCGTGTTTTTCCGCCACTCCTGGCCATTGCTCGGCAAATAAATCCCTCGGAATAGTTTGGGGAAGCATAAAAAAATAGGGAAAAAATTTAAAATCTCCCAGCCGCAGCTCGCGGCGCTGCTCGTTATGATAATTTGTGGCCGAATGGGGCTCTTTGCAGGGCGTTTTTGGTGGGTTTTTTTTGGTTTTAAAAGAAAATAAAACCGCGCTAATTGAAGCCGGCCGCTCGCTAATTGCGCGTTGCTGACATCTCTGGAGATTAAAATAATAAAAAAAAAAAAATCTTTCTTCTCACTCGACCCTCTCCATGCTTACTCGGGGCAGGAAAAGAGGCAAACTTGACTCCTAAGGTGGGAAAAAAATAAAACACCGAAACCCCCAAAGCCTGTCATAGTTTTCATCTTCCCGAGGGTCAGGCCCGCGGTGTAATTGATTTGCCACCTATGATACATTTAAATTCGAGCAGGGGTCTTAAAGCGCACTAAATCTCCCGGAATTGAGCGCTCGGCTCAGGGGTGGTTTCAATTCCCTGTCCGAGGGCTTTAAAGGAGCAATTTAAAATTTAAACCGCCGGCTCAGTCCCGAGTAAATGTGGATTTGGCCAATTTTTATTTATTTTGGACGCCTCCGCCGCCCCAGCTCAGGCGGGAGGGAGCAGCTTCAGTAGCCCTGGAGTTAAGCCGGGCTTTGAGGGCGCCCAGGGGCTCGTCTTAATCAGAATTTGGCCTCATATTTAAAAAAAAAAAAGAAACCACCCCAAAATTCCAGGCGCGAGGTTCACAAAGACGGAGCAATAAACTGGGGAGGGGGCTCGTCTTTAATCAGATTTTGGCTTCATCTTTTAGAAAAAAAAACAAAATCCAGGCGCGAGGTCTGCAGGGAAGGAGCAATAAACTGGGGAGGGGGCTCGCCTTTAATCAGATTTTGGCCTCATGTCCTCACAACCCCCCACCCCCCCAAAATTCCAGGCGCGAGGTCTGCAAGGAAGGAGCAATAAACTGGGGAGGGGGCTCGTCTTTAATCAGATTTTGGCCTGATTTCCTAAAAAAAACAAAACCCCAAATTCCAGGCGCGAGGTCTGCAGGGAAGGAGCAATAAACTGGGGAGGGGGCTCGTCTTTAATCAGATTTTGGCCTCATCTTTTAGAAAAAAACCCAAAATCTAGGCAAGGTCTGCAAGGAAGGAGCAATAAACTGGGGAGGGGGCTCGTCTTTAATCAGATTTTGGCCTCATCTTTTAGAAAAAAACCCAAAATCTAGGCAAGGTCTGCAAGGAAGGAGCAATAAACTGGGGATGGGGCTCGTCTTTAATCAGATTTTGGCCTCATCTTTTAGAAAAAAAAACCAAATTCCAGGCGCGAGGTCTGCAGGGAAGGAGCAATAAACTGGGGATGGGGCTCGTCTTTAATCAGATTTTGGCCTCATCTTTTAGAAAAAAACCCAAATTCCAGGCGCGAGGTCTGCAGGGAAGGAGCGATAAAGGGTGGACGGGGCTCGCCTTTAATCAGATTTTGGCCTCATATTTTCAAAAAAAAACCCAAATTCCAGGCGCGAGGTCTGCAGGGAAGGAGCAATAAACTGAGGAGGGGGCTCGTCTTTAATCAGATTTTGGCCTCATATTTTCAAAAAAACCCCAAATTCCAGGCGCGAGGTCTGCAAGGAAGGAGCAATAAACTGGGGAGGGGGCTCGTCTTTAATCAGATTTTGGCCTCATATTTTCTAAAAAAACCCCAAATTCCAGGCGCGAGGTCTGCAGGGAAGGAGCGATAAAGCGGGGCGGCGGCAGAAGGTGCAAGGACAGATTTCCCCCTCCTGACAGACATCGCTCCAGCGCCAGGGCATAAATAAAGATAAAGAGAAGTATTTCGGGGATGGACAAGTTTTTCTGTCGCGTGCTTTTCCTGGCCAGCAGCCCCAGCAGCGCAGAGGGATGAGGGGATTAAAACAACACCCAAATATTTCGCCAGGCCAGCAGAACAGAGCGTGGCTTGTGCGAAAGCTGGAGCCGGCGGCGCTGGAAAAGTTCCGTGCGGTTGGTTCCAATAAAAGAAAAAAAAAAAATGAAACTCTCTCTTATTTTTTTTTTTTTTAATTTTTTTTTTCCCCTTTTATTTTTTCACGGGGAGCTGGAATTCCCGACCCTTCTGAAGTGAGAACGCAGCGGGGGTTTCCCCACCGAGGGACTTATTGCGGCCATAAAGTCAAGCCAAGAGCACGAAAACAGTTGAAAAAACCCCTTGTTCTTGGAACTCAGACATAGAAAACCATTGGCAGCCGCTCAGCCTGCCCTGTAATGCTCCTGCACACCCAAAATCGCTTCGGAAAATAAACCCGAGCTGCGGGCTCGGACTGTTTAAAACAATGAGCCCCGAAGGTGTTAAAAAAAAAAAAAAAAAATTAAAAAAAAAAAAAAAAATCGCCTCTCTCCCAGCGCAAAACCGCCTGGAACTTAATTTCCAGCAATTTAAGTTTAATTTACCTGACTTCCCGTGCAGTGCATAATAACCTTGTTAATGGCAGCCTTGAAAAGAAGCAATAATCATCTACCATTGTTCCATTAAGGAGCGCGGCTAATTATTAACAAGAAAATCAAAACTAAACCGGGGTGGGGGGGGGGGGGGGAGGGAGGGAGCAGGGGGCACTGAGGGAACCCAAACGCGCCCAGCCCCGAATATTTCCGCGGAAGGAGCTCCTGGGAGGGGAGCGGGGGTGAAATGAAGTGGGGGAGAAGGGGAGGGAGAGGCGAGACGGGTCTGGTGCGATGTGGAATTACAGCATGGAACAACTTCATCCCGCCTGCTGCTGCTGCTCCCGGCAGAAACTTGGATTTTTTTTTTTTTTTTCCCCTCCTTTTTCTGGTTTTTTTTTTTTTCGGTTTTTTTTTTTTTTTTTTAAGAGTTTCCCCCAGCACCCCAGAGCCTCCGAGCGTGGCATTTTCTGGGGGAAAAGCAGAATTATTGCAGACCTCGCCAGTTGCCAGGAAACTGCGGGGCAGGAGGAGAAAACGAGAAGGGAGAAAACAAGCGGGAGGGAGGGAGGGCGAGAGGAACCTTTTAAAATAACAGGCGCGCATTGTCCCTACAGTAACTTAAAAGTGACCCCTCGTCTGCCCCCGTCCCCAGCAACCCCCTCAGCCCCCCCGGACCCCTCCCGGCCCGAGCCCGGCCCGGCCACTGCGAGCCAGAAGGGAATCAAAGCTCCTCTGCCTGGCATTTTATTGCATTTTATTGCATTTTATTGCATCGCTTTATTGCCTTTCATTGCGGATTATTTATCTTTATTCCTTCTTTTTTTTTTTTTTTTTTTTCATTTTATTTCATTCCCTTGCGTTTTATTTATTTATATTTCATTTTCTCTCATTTTATCGCATCTAATTGCGTTTATTTCATTTTTTCTCGTTTTATTTCATCTTATTGCATTTATTTCTTTTTATTTCATTTTATTGCGTTTATTTCTTTTTATTTCATTGAATTTCATTTATTTCGCTTAATTTCATTTATTTCACTTAATTTCATTTATTTCATTTCATTCTATTTCATTTTATTTCTCCTTATTTGTTTTTTTTTTCCTCATTTAATTTCATTTTATTTCCTTTTTTTTTTTCCTATTTTCCCCCCCTTTTTCTTTTAATGACGAGCTGCCACACCTCCCCCTCCCCCGCACCGCGTTCCTCCGCACTCCGCGCTCCGCCAGCGCGCACTCTGCGCGCCCCGAGGGCGGATTTGGGGCTCTTCAGACAGAAAAACGCCTCGGCACCACCCGAACCCCCCCAAAAATCCGAATTTCCCCCGCGGTGCGAGGCGGAAGAACCGCGGTGAAACCCGCGGGGGTCCCGGCCGAGGTGAAAGCTCCCGGGGGGGGGTGGGAGGGAGGCGAGGCCAGCCGGGGTGGGACCCCCCGGGAGGGGGCTCGGGGCTGGGGGAGCCCCCCGGGAACCCCCGGGAGCCGCCGGGAGCCCCCCAGGAACCCCCGGGAGCCCCCCGGGAGCCGCCGGGAGCCCCCCGGGAACCGCCGGGAACCGCCGGGAGCCCCCCGGGAGCCGCCGGGAGCCGCCGGGAGCCCCCCGGGAGCCCCCCGGGAGCCACCGGGAGCCCCCTAGGAACCCCCGGGAGCCGCCGGGAGCCCCCCAGGAGCCCCCGGGAGCCGCCGGGAGCCCCCCGGGAGCCGCCGGCCGCCGCCGCCGACGGTAGATGGCAGCAGACGGCGCGGAATGGGCGAGCACCGGGGGGCCCCGAGGGAGCTTTAATTTCCCTTTTATTTCCCTTTTCTTCCCCTTTAATTTCCCTTTTCTCTCCCTTTTCTTTCCCTTTTATTTCTCTTTTATTTCTCTTTTATATCCCTTTAATTTCCCTTTTCTTACCCTTTTATTTCCCTTTTATTTCCCTTTTCTCTCCCTTTTCTTGCCCTTTTCTTTCCCTTTAATTTCCCTTTTCTTTCCCTTTTCTTCCCCTTTTCCTTTCCTTTTCTTCCTCTTTAATTTCCCTTTTCTTCCCATTTTCTTCCCCTTTTCTTCCCCTTTTCTTCCCCTTTTCTTCCCCTTTTCCTTTCCTTTTCTCTCCCTTTTCTTCCCCTTTTCTTCCCCTTTAATTTCTCTTTTCTTCCCCTTTTCTTCCCCTTTTCTTCCCTTTTCTTCCCCTTTAATTTCCCTTTTCTTTCCCTTTTCTTCCCCTTTTCTTCCCCTTTTCTTCCCCTTTCCCCAACCGCGCCAGCGGGGTGGACACCGCGGGGACCGGCCAGCAGCGACACCCCCAAATAATCACACACAGCCGCCAACCCCGCGGGGAAATGGCCAAAAAAAAAAAAAAAAACCCTTTCGGGTTCCACAAGTGGTTGCCCACGCGAGGTGTGGAAGAACCGACAGAAAAGCGCCGTTCCTGCCTCCAATGATTTTGCTTTTTCATCCCTTTACCCGAACAGGAGAAAACCAAAAACCACCAGAGGGAAAAGATCGGGGGGAAAGGGGAGAGCACGAGGTTGAACCCGCGGCGGATTTTTTTCACCCCCGCTCCCCTCGGCCGGTGATTGATGAAAAATGTAACAGGTTCGGGGGAGAAATAGCTTTTAAAAATGTCTTTGTGTCTCGCCATCATTTACCCTCTTGCACCCAATATTCCGGCGCGGCGGGCTCGGCCCAGATAAATCGGCGCGTCATAAAATGGTTTTATGCTGAAATAATGAATCTCCTCTTACTCCGGCGCGCTCTCTCATTATCTTATTTAACAATCACCCCGTCACCTCGTTCATACAAATATTTCAAAACCCACCCTTGAAACATCGAGTGGGGAGGGAAAAAAAAAAAAAATTAAATTAAATGAGATTTAAACCGACATCACCTCCGGATAAAGATTTCCCGTCGGGAAGGGCGAGGTTTGGGGCGCGGGGTGCGGAAGGGAGAGCGCGATTTGCGCCGAACGTGGCGAGGAGCAGCCCCGGCACAGCGCGGGGCCGGAACCCGACCCTAAAGCCGCGTTAGAGCTGCAGAACGCAATTAAAATCCAAGGAGCTTTATTGCTTCCCAACGTCAGCTTCATTTGGGAGTTGGGGAGAGAGAGAAAAAAAAAAAATTACAATGAGAGCGCTGCGCCCTGGGCTGACTTCATTCTTATTTTTTTTTTTTCTCTCCTCCCTTTTTTTTTTTTTTTTTTTTTTTCTCCTTCCCCCTCCCTTTTTTTTGTTTGGGTTTTTTGTTGTTGTTGTTGTTGTTTTGGTTTGTTTGTTTTTTTTTTTTTAACACTGATTTTTCAGGTTTCCTCGAGCTGCCCTCTCTCCTCGAAGAATAAACCACCCACACACAACAGCGACCCTGGAGAGCGACGCAAAACCCCAGCCCCGGCTTCCGCGGAAACTCGGCCAAATTCCTGGGCTCGCCTCGAGACGACAAAACTGGCACGGGATTCTGCCAGGGGGAGGGAAAAAAAAAAAAAAAACCAAAAAAAAAAACCCAACAAAAAAACCAAACCCAACCAAATCAAACGCCACAAGTGCCCACAAAGGGCTCGGTGATTTTCGAGGCAGTGTGTAAAATCCTCGGCAGCTGCTCAAAGCCTTCCCTGCACGCCGGCTCTCTCAGGTGACCTTCCAAAGCTTCCCCTTCATCCCTCCCAGCCCCTTCTTGCTTTTCCTTCCTATTTCCTATTTCTTTTCGTCATTTGCCCTCCCTTTTTCTTTCCTCCTTCTCTTTTTCCCCCTTTTTTTTTTTTTTTTTTTTCATTATTTCCTCCTTTCCTCCTCTCGGTTTCTTTCTTTCCCCTTTTTTTCATCACCTTTATTTCTCTCGAATGATTTCCCCCCTTCTTTTCCCACCTTTATTTCTCTCGATTGATTCCCCCCCTTTTTTTCCCCACCTTTATTTCTCTCGATTGATTCCCCCCCTTTTTTTCCCCACCTTTATTTCTCTCGAATGATTTTCCCACCTTTATTTCTCTCGGTTTCTTTCTTTCCCCTTTTTTTCATCACCTTTATTTCTCTCGATTGATTTCCCCCCTTCTTTTCCCACCTTTATTTCTCTCGATTGATTTCCCCCCTTTTTTTCCCACTTTTATTTCTCTCGATTGATTTTTCTTCCCCCTTTTTGTTTTCCACCTTTATTTCTCTCGCCCTCCTCTCTTTTCCTCGCCTCTAATCTCCGCGCTTTTTTTGTTGTTTTTCCGCCCGAAATTGCCGCTTAAACAGATTTCCAAAACCTTTAATTCCTCCCTTCCTTCTTCAGCACCCCACCCTTTTTTCATCCCCCCCCCCCCCCCCTCCACCACCTCCTCCCCGGGCAGGAGGAGATGGGGATGAAACAGGAAAAAAAAAAACCAAAAAACCAGAAAAAAGCATCTCGACAAATCCATTTTTTCATTGGAAAACAATACCGAATCCATAGACATATATATATATATTTACATATATCATAATAAATGAAGAGAAACGGATTCTTCCCTTACCTTTTGACGTCCTTTTCTGTGGCATGAGTGGGAATTTTGGGGCGGGAGAGATAAGCCTGGGCTTATCTGTTGGCTGACAAATATTGTCCCAACCTGAGAGCCGTCCATCGCCCCTCGGGCTCCTGAGAGCTTCTGGCATTTTTCTGGCGCTCGCCCGGCAAAAGGAGCAACTTCCCCCTCTGCAAAAAGCGCTCCTGGTGCACAATCCCCTCTGCCTTTCCATTCTTTCTGAGATCCCCCCAAAAAATAAAAAATTAAAAAAAATAATAATAATAATAATAAAGCAGCGGGGAAGGTGAAGGGCGGGGGGAGTGGGATTAAAAAAAAATAATAATATAAAAATTTTTAAAAAATATTTTTTAAAATACCCCAAAAAATTATGATAATAACGGGGAAAAAAAATTTTTAAAAAAAATTGGCTAGAAGTGTTTGGAAGGCGCGGGGAGCGGAGGGGGGAGCCCGGGGGTGCGTGGGGCTGCGCGGCCCCCCCTCCCCTCTGCCCTGCTTTAGCCCTGCCGAGCTTACACACAAAAGTAAAAAAATGTAAAGCGAGAGGGCGAGAGCCCTATAGAGGACACTGATCCGACCCAAGGTGCAGCGGACAGAAGAATGGTGCAATATAACCACATGGGAAATAATAAAAAGTTCATGTTCACGGTTAGCAGTCCACATGACCGGCTCTGGCCAATCCCAGAACCCAGCCACTCATAAAGTTCTATCACAAAGTTGTAAATTTTCATAAAACAACAAGGAATTTATTGCATTTCTTCATGACCGGTTTAACAGCAGTCTTTTTCTTAGCCGCCATCTTTTTTTTTTTTTAATTATTTTTATTTTAAATTTTTTTTTTAAACAAAAATAAAATTAAAAAAAAATCAAAAAGGGGGTGAGGGATTTTTTTTTTTTTAATTTTTTACCCCCCTCTCACCCCATGCCTGGCTTGGATATGGGGGGGGGGGGCGTTGGGGAGAAAAAAAAAAAAGGAATAACGCCTGATATTCCCGAACAATAAACCCCCCCCAGAATAAAGAACTGGATGGATGGAAATGGGGAAAAGCGCAGTAAAACGGTGGCGTCCGCCGCCGTTTTGGGCTCATTTCCCTTTTTTTGGGGTCACAACTGGGAGCTTTTAGGCTGAAAGAGGCAATCGGGGGATTTGGGGGGGGGGGTGAAATAAAGGCAAGAAAAGCCGCGGGCGGAGCGGGCGCGGCGCTTGGGGGGCTCCAAACCCCCCCCGGGACCCCCGCCCTGTCCCCTCGGTGTCGCCAGGGCGGGATTTTGGGGATTTTGGGGTGCCCTGGCCACCCCCCCGCTCAGCCCTGCCCGATCCAAGCCCGCCTTTGCCTTTTTTCCCGGGAATTCGCCTCAATTCCCGCTCCCCCCCCCCCCTCCCCAGCGCAGAGCTCCGGTCGGGGGGGGGGGGGCAGCTCCAGCCGAGCCCCCCCCGCTCCGGGAGCAGAGAAAATTCTGGAATCGCTTCTAATTTTTATTTATTTCATCCCCCCCCCCCCCACCCCGGGCCCAGCTCGGCTCTGCTGGGATCAAAAAGAGATTTTCATTTTTTCCCCCCCCCCCCCTTGGGTTTTCCCTGGATTTTCCCCCTCCAGACAGGAATTTCGGGAAAATCTAAATCGGGATTGTCGGAATTAAGGGCCAGCAGCGGCTCTGGGGGCGCGCGCGTCCCTGACGTGGCGCCGGATTTTTGGGGGGGGTGGGGGTGGGGGGAAGAAAAAAAAAAAATTAAAATTAAAAAAAAATTAAATAAAGCATCCTCGAGGATGCGGCGGGGCACGAAATCATCTGGGGGTGGCGGGAGGTGAGAAAGGAGCGAGGCGAGAAAGGGAGGAAGGGGAAGGTTCTCCCCTGAATAATTTGGGCTTTATTTTTTAAATTATTATTTTGATTTTTACCTTTTTTTTTTTTTTTTTTTCTCCCCAAATTCCCTTCCCTCCGCCCAGGACAATCCCGCGGAGCCTCCGCGCCTTTGTGCGCAGCGGAAATAAATAATTAAATCAACAAAAAAAATAAAAAAAATAAAAGCGGGGAGGGGGAGAGCGAGGCCGAGGCGCAAGTGCTTAAATTTTCTCGCCTTTTGTTTTGCCTTGTTGATTTTTTAAATTTTTTTTTTCTTCTTCCCCCGCGTTTAATTGCTTTAATTTATTTTATGCGCGCTTTGATGCTCGGCGTTATTTGGTGCTAATGAAAGAGTTCCAGTCCGCAGCAAAGTAATTGAAGGGCGGAGGGAGAACCTTAAAAAGAAAATAATAAATAAATAAAAGGGCCAAAGGCGCGGCGGAATGGATCGGGTTGGTGCAAATTAATTCGGAGAAGAAGAGAATTAAAGCGAGGAGAGGAGAGATTATTTGGGGCCGTTCCGGGTTCTTTAAATTCCTTTTTTTTTTTTTTTTTTTTCCCCGCTTTTGCCTTCCTCAGAAATAATCCCAGCGCATCCACAGAGGGGAGAGAGCCCAGCCCGCATTTCCAGAGCCCCGAAAATCAATTATTTCTCGGGATAGTCGCCAAATCTACTGAAAAAGCACCGAGATCTCGGGTGGATCGGCCGCCCCAAAGAGAAGGAGAGAAATTGGGGTGATAAATCGGGGTAAAAGGAGATTTCATCGCGTTTATTTCAAAGCCATTCCCAAAGATCGTGCTGGGTTGTTGTTTTTTTTTTTGTGTGTTTTTAACAAGCCAAAGAGGGAGGCACCCAACGCGCTGTAGATTGTTGGAGATCTCCTTTTTATTTCGAAGAATAATAATCACAGACGAAGGAAAATAATAATAATAATAATAATAATTAATAATAACAAAAAAAAAAAAAGCAGCGCGCCGCCATTAAATAATTTGCTACTTTGATATACAACATTTGACGTAGCACAATATTAATTCCTCTGCTTTTTCTCTTTTTTTTTTATTTTTAATTTTTTTTCCCTTTTTTCCCCCCCTCCCCCGTAGAGGCTCGAACAACGAAGGTAAAAATATCCACAGACAAAAGAGCATCGCAAGGAGAAAAGAACCACAGAGGTTACAGGGAGGAAGGAGGAATAATAATTCATATTATGTACAGGACTCTACGCGCTAAATGTAATTTGCATTCAGGCTTTCGGGTCACATTTTCTAAATTAAAGGTGCTAAACACGACCACGTTACTTCATATCCCACCCACCTTTCCCCCCCCAAAAAAAACCAAAAAAAAAACCAAAAAACCCAATTAAAAGTACACAGCGAAGTACAAATTACAGCGATTTACAAATTACTGCTGCTAGAGGAAGGCTCACATAGAAAAAAATGTCTCTATCCTGACTCTAAAGCCACATTTAATAGGTAGATATTCTATTGTACAAAAAGAAAAAAAAATCACCCGAACCAAAGAAGAGACTCTAATATAGGTAGTATTTTTTTTTTCTCAGTGTCATCAAACACGACGTATCACTCCTAGGGGTTTAATGATGGATGCGTTTATCGTTTATTTTTATATCTAGTCCTTTTTTGTTGTTGTTGTTGTTGCTTTTTGACGCGTATTTTTGCGTTTCCCCTCCCTTTTTTTTTTTTTTTTTTTTTTAATTTTTTCCCCTTCTCTCGCTTCCCCGCATCCATCCACCTCTCTCCCCTTTTCACTCCTCCTCGTCCTCCTCGGCGTCTGCCTTTTCCTGCCCTCCGGAGCCGGGGCAGGCGCTTTTATTCTCCTTTTTCCACTTCATGCGGCGGTTCTGGAACCAGATTTTGATCTGGCGCTCGGTCAGGCACAGCGCGTGGGCGATCTCGATGCGCCTCCTCCT
This sequence comes from Vidua macroura, assembly GCF_024509145.1. NCBI lineage: Eukaryota > Metazoa > Chordata > Aves > Passeriformes > Viduidae > Vidua > Vidua macroura. The sequence goes on along the minus strand of NC_071597.1, from coordinate 2,552,512 downwards.
CGTCAGGTACCGGTTGTAGTGGAATTCCTTCTCCAGCTCCAGCGTTTGGTACCGGGTGTAGGTCTGGCGGCCGCGTTTTCTGTCCGTCCCTGCCGAATAAAAGCAAATTCGGGTCAGCTCGGGGGGGTTTTGGTGGGATTTCTTTTTTTTTTTTTTTTTTTTTTTTTTTTTGTTGTTGTTGTTGTCGCACAGCCCCAAAACTGCTCCTCTGCGGCGCCACCGGGGGCAAAATCACGACCTGAGCCAATATTTCCTTTAATTTTCAGGAGGTTTCCTGCTCCTCGAGGCTTTTCCCACCTCGCCCTGGCTGTTCGCAGCCCCCCCAAACTCCCCAAACACCCCCAAGATTTCATTTCCCTCCCTCTCGGGGCCAGCCGAGTCTCCGAGCCGACGACAAAGTTGAGAAAGTTTCCTGCCCTCCCAGCCCCGGGCCAGACTCCGAGTTCCTGCCTCGATTTTCATCCAGACAGCAGAAATTTGGGGTGGTTTGGGGGGAAATCAGTGCGGAAACAGCCGGGGAGAGGGAGAGGGAGAGGGAGAGGGAGAGGGAGAGGGAGAGGGAGAGGGAGAGGGGGACACATCTGCTCCCTCCACAAATCCAACCGCTTGTCCTCTCCTAAAGCTGTCATCGGGATGCCCGCCTGGAAGGTGTGCGATGCTTTTAACCATTCCACAGGAGATGTTTCGGGCAATTTTGGGCACTTTTGGGGCTCTCACGGCGGTTTCTCCCCCCCCCCCACACCCAGGCCGCTCTTTTTTTGGGGTGTGAAGATGGGAAGAGCCCCAGCTCCCACCGCAGCTTGGCCAGCAGCCTCCGGGCTTTGGAAAGGGCCCAGCTCCTGATTTTCCCCTCCACCCGACATTTCCTGGATTCCTGATTGGGAATGATTCTACAATCTGGTGTTTGTGATCGCGGGGTGTAAACTCTGTGCAGAGCTGGGGCGGAACGTGTTCTTCCCCAGAGCAGCAGCCCTCGGCCTCTCCTTCCTCCCCGCATTCCACCTCTTCTCCTTCTTCTCCCCTTTTCCCCCCAAAAAAAACCTTTTTTTTTTTTTTTTCTTTCATTTTTTTTCCCTTTAAGAAGAAAAGATCCAGTCACTAAAAGGAAAAGAGGGGAGGGGAAGAAAAAAAAAAAAAAAAAAAAAGGCAAAATAGCCCGGGCTAAGCTGTAAAGTAAAAATGTGCAGGTCGTGGAATGCGGGTTGTAAAATCCGCTGAGGAGAGAGCCATAAACCGCTGCTGAATGGGGATGACAACTCTATCTCTGCTCGCGGATGAAATTCCACAAGCGGGATCGCACCCTGGGCACGAGCAACGGCAAGGGAAGGGGGGCTGCGAGGGCGGGGACCCCCGTTTTTACGCCCCAAGTCGAGTTTTCCTGGTTTTAGGCTCAGCTGACCCCAGAACATCCAGGTTTTTGGGGGTTTGTTGTTTGTTTGGGTTTTTTTTTTTCTTTTTTGGAGGTTTTCTCTCTTTCCAAAGCCTTTCCGGTGCTGATCCTCGCAGCGTCACCGGCTGGAAGAGGAGTGAGCGGGGGGGCTTCTTAAATCTAAAGTCGGATAAAAGCAGAGATGAAGTGTTTACGACCAGAAATATTTGGTCTTTGATAAATCAACTGTAAAAGCGGATGAGTTATGGAGCAGGTAATGGAAAGGAGTGACCACCAAATAAGTGCGAGGGGGAACTCCTGCCTGCCCAAAGCGCTCTGCCTTGGCTGCTGCGCTGCTCTCCTCCTTCCCCCCGCTCCCCAGCCAGCCTGGGCCGCGCTCCGCTCGCCCCCGAGCTCTCCTAAGCAGCCCTGTCGCGGATTTTTCCGCCGCCGCGGAGCGGGGATGATGCTCTCCAGCTGGGGCTGGAAAAGGAGCTCACGTCTCGTGTCCCCCCAGCCTGTGCCGCTCCCAGGCGGGACAGCATCGCCTTCCTCCCTCTTTTCGGCATCCCACGGGCGTGACGTGCCCCGGGCACCGTGACCAGCCCCACGAGTGACCACGGGCACCGTGACCAGCCCCACGAGTGACCACGGGCACGGAACGGGCGGCTCCGGCCGCGGGGAGCGCCCAGCCCGGCCCCGGAGCGCTCCGGGCGGCCCCGGGGAGAGCGGGGCCGCGCCGGGACCCCTCCCTGGCGGGGGAAAGGGATATTTATTAATGGTTAATTGACGTTAATGCCCCGAGACGGAGCGCGTCGGGCACTGAAGGCAGCCCCGAGGGTCGGGACATGTGCGGGGCCAGCGTGACCCGGAGCGGGGTCGCCCCTGGAGCTCCCCCAGCTCCAGCAGGGCCGCGCTGAGCACCCCGAAAGGGCTTTTCCCGAGGGGTTTTGGGACAGAACGCGTCCCCCTTTACCTGCCATCCATCCATCCATCCATCCATCCATCCATCCATCCATCCCTCCATCCCTCCCTCCGTGCCGGTCCCGGCCGGGCTGTCACCGCTCGGGGAGCGGGGTTTGTTTTATTTTTTTTTTTTTTCACGTGCTGCTGCTCCTGACACCGCAGCGCTCGGGACACCGCGAGGGGCTCCCGAACGAAGCCTCGGCCGCCTCAAAGCAAACACCCCCAGCCCTCAAAGCGCCTCCCATCAAGAGTTTCAGCCCCGAGCCCGTCTGCACAGCCTCCAGCCCGTGAATACAGCAGCAGGAGAAGGGGCTGGCCGCGATTTCTGCGGCTCCGTCTGTCCCCTCCGAGACAAACAGACACAGCCCCCGATCGATATTTAAAGCTAAAAGCCCGGCTTTATGGCAAGGGGGGGGGGGGTTGGGGGGGAGCACAGGAGGGGGGGTGGGGGTGTGTGGCTCTCCCCCCACCCCCCCTCTCTTTCCAAGACGCGTTTTCAGCGAAACGTCACGAAAGGAGTTGGGGACGACCCCCCCCCCTCCCCACCACCACCACCCCCTTCCCTCCTCCGCCACCCCCCGCGCACGCCAGCAAATAATTTACCCTCCCCCCACGCCCCAAACCCCCTCCCCTCGTCCTCCCCCTCCTCGCCGAGCCCCAGCCCCCCTCCGGGGCGCTTACCTGTGCTCCTCATCCAGGGGTAGATGCGGAAGTTGCTGTCGCCCTGCAAATCCGAGTCCCTCTGGTCGGTTTTGCTGCAGTTCTGCTTGGAGGCGTCTCCCGGGCACATCATGGAGAGGTTTTGCTCGAAAGGGGAACAGTGCATGTTGAAGGAGCCGGGCTCCAGGCCGTAGCCCGAGGAGTACATGCTGGGGGGCTGGGGGTGCACGGAGCTGCCGCTGGAGTAGAGGCCGGGCATGGGAGCGGCGAAGGGAGGCGTGGATCCGGCCCCATAGCCCGCTCGTTGCGTGTTGGAGGCGAAAGCGCAAGAAGTTTGCTCGGGAAAGACTCCGGATGGGAAAACCGAACTTGCGGCTTGATATTTAGAAAATAAAGCATTCGCATAATACAATGAACTCATAATTTGGCCGGGTGATTTGTAGGTCGGGACGTTTTAGTGTCGGTTTTACGAGGTACCGTGATATATTACGGAATTAGAGTCCAGATTTACACCAAAAAGGAGCCTTTTTCCTCCCGGCCCCGGTGACGCGCGGGCACGTGGCTGCGCCGGCGCCAATCGCCGCCCGCCCCCTCCTCGGGGGCACGGGACTGTGCGGCTGGATTTATAAAATATGATAAATAATTGATGCCATATAAAACCCCGCACGATCTCTGCTGGAAGGGGTGAAATTGTGCTGGAGTCGATAAGCAACCTGTAATCAGTTTCCAGCTCAGAGCGAGGGAGAAAGGGGAGGAAAAAAAAAATTAAAAAAAAAAAAAAAAACACAACATGAAGAAGGGGAGGGGGTTACAAGCACGTTGCTGATAAACCAGCCAGGCTCTCTCGGTCTCTCTCTGCTGGAGGAAAGGGAAGGGAGTTCTATTTATCCCTTTATTGATCCCGTCTAAATTTCCCTCCTTCGCACCATTTCCTCGGCTCCGAGCTACTTTTTCACCAGACTGTCCATAATTCCCTCCCCTCCCCCCTCGACCCTCGCCCCCTCCTCAACCCCCCCACCAAAAAAAAAAAAAAAAAGAAAAAAAAAAAGACAAATGTCTCATTGATACCTAATAGTTCCAGGCGTCTTTTTTTCCACCCCCCAAAATGCCATTCAGCTCTATATCTAATTTATTCCAGTGCCACGGGCTTTGAGCTGCGCATCGAGCTGGCATTTGCTTTTCTTGTCGGGGAAAATAAAGAGCGCTGGGATCCCTTGTTCCGCGTGTCAGCGCTTCTGCGGGGCTCAATTCCAGCCAGAAGTCAAACCTGAGCAGCTGGCTGATTTGCTTTCTGCTGGAGAAGCGCAGAAACCATCCAAAACCGCGATCTTTTTTTTTTTTTTTTTTTTTTTTTTTTTTTGTGCGAGAGGGCGGCGGCCCCGGCTTAGGGTGGGATGGGGAGGGGGATGTAGAGAGAAAAAAAAAAAAAAAAAAAAAAAAAAAAAAAAACACAAAAAAAAATCCTCTGGGAGGCAGGAAAAGCAGACAATGGTGCGGGGTTTGTGGCGATTTCTCCTTCCCCAAGGTTACGAGCATCCCCGGCGGCTCAGCTGCCGCGCTGCTCCCGACGCGATTTCCAGCGCCACACCAAAGCCGGGAGCGCCCCGAGCTGCCGGAGGAGGGCGAGGAGACAAAAACAAAAAAGCCGCCACCACCAAAAAAAAAAAAAAAAAAAAACCAAAAAAAAAACCAAAACGCCACGAAGCGTTACCTGCAGCGAGGATTTCCAGCAGCCGGGAGCTGCGAGGAAGAGCAGCGAGGAGGAAGAGGAGCAGGAGGCACCGCGGCTGCCCCGGGCCCTTCCCCTCCCCTCGGCCCTGCCCCTGCCCGGCAGCGGCTCCGAGCCCGGCCGAGCTTTTGCCTTTTTTTTTTTTAAATTTATTTTTAATATTTTTTTGTTGTTGTTGGAGCACAGATTGACTTTTTATTTCCTCTCTATCCCAGCGGTCCTGGAGGAAGCGGAGCAGGGCGAAAGGAATGATGTCACGGAATTGTCGCTTGTAAACTTTATTGTAACTTTTCTTCCGCCGCTTCCAGGTTTAGACAATAGAACAAAGTGGTGAAAGAACAACAAAATATAGCATTAGTTCCCCCAATAAAGTAATTCACGTATACAGTATACATTCTTTTTCACAGTTAACCTAAAGATCACTTTACAACTTGCTTCACTGTGCGCATGCTAACTAAAGGAGAGAAAACGCTTTTTTTTTTGCTTTTTTTTTGCTTTTTTTTCCCCCTTTTTTTTTTCCTTATAGAAGAGACATTGAAAAATCGTGTTTAAAAAAAAAAAAAAAAAAAAGGAAAAAAACCCAAACTAACCAAGGCAAAGAACAGGAGGGGAAAGTGAAGAGAGAGAAAGAGAGAGATAACTACAGCATAAATAGGCAGTTTCATGTTGTTGGGATGTTTGTCTCAATAGCTACCTCCAGTACATACAGATAAACCACAATAATAACAACAGCAACAAAAAATAAAATAAAATAAAAATAAAGAAAGGACTGGGAAATAACGAACTAAAAATCCAAATATTTAATAATAATTAAAAAAAAAAAAAAAGTGCACAAATGTAATTTCACATAACTCCTCTAGCGCTGAAAGCTATGTTAACCAACCCACCCCCCACGCCCCCGGAAAGAAGAGAGAGACAGAGAGAAAGACAGAGAGAGAGAGAGAGAATTTCACAGTCATGTTTTACATAAGCTATTGCGTTACACTACCACTAGTTAATAACTGGCAAAAGGCAGCAGAGAGCTCCCGCTCCCTCCCGCCTTCTGCTCATTGTATCCAGGGATAATCAGGAAAGTGGTGCTTACAGCTATATTGTTTTACAGCAATAAAAGGGATTTTTTGTGTGTGTGTGTGTGTGCGTGCGTGTGGTTTTTCTTTTTCTTTTTATTTTCTTTTTTTTTTTTTTTTTTTTTCCTGCTGCTTCCCTTTTTCTGCGCTTTGTTTTCCTGGTTTGTTGTTTTTGTCGTGTGTCCCCCCCCCCCCCACCCCACCCCTCCACACCACCACCCCCACCCCTCCCTTACACCACCGGCCATTAACGAGGGGCTCGGGGGCTCTGCCACCCCAGCAGCGCTTGCCTTTCAGTCCTCAAAAATCCCTTTATTTCTTGTCCGCCTTCTGTGCTTCCCCTTCCTCGTCCACCTCCTGGGCCCTTTCCATTTTCTGTTTTTCCAGTTCTTCCTGCTCGCATTTGCTGCTGGGAAACTTGTCTTTGTTGTTCTCCTTTTTCCATTTCATCCTCCTGTTCTGGAACCAGATTTTGACCTGCCTCTCTGTCAATCCCAGGGCATGCGAGACCTCGATCCTCCGCTTGCGGGTCAGGTAGGGATTAAATAGAAATTCCTTCTCCAGCTCCAGCGTCTGGTAGCGGCTGTAGGTTTGCCTCCCCCTCCTGCGTCCGGCGGCTGCTGGGGGATGGCAAAGGTTGGGGTGGGAGAGAGAGAGGGAGAGAGAGGAGGGGGAAACAAGAGAAGGAGGTTGAGAGAAACATAAACCAGGCTCGGGGAAGAGGCACAAACAACCCGCAGCCCCCCCCCCCCCAAAATAAAAACCCCCCAAAAAAAAACCCTGCAGGAAGGCAGGAGGGCGAGGGGAGAGGGTGTTGCACAGGGGGAGACGGCTCTGAGGGAAAAGGGTGGAAGGGGAAGGGAAGGAAAAAGGGGAGAGGAAAGGGAAGGGAGGAGGGTGTGTGGGGGGGGGGTCGGTCACCCTCAGCCCACCCCGAGCAGCCCGGCTGGAGCTGCGCTTTGCACACTGATTATCACCCCCAGCGCAACAACAGCGCAGCCCGGAAAAACAATTTAAAAAAAAAAAAAAATCCCGCAAAAAAATGAAAATAAATAAAAAGCTGCAGCCCGGAGAGAGGCGGCAGCGCGGCCGAGATCCCCAATCGAACGGCAAACAAAAAATGAAGGGGCTTTTTAAGGCTATAAAAGTGCCATAAACTTTAAGGACGCTTCCTTCCACAGAAAGCCCGGCTCGCTCAGCCCCCAGAAGAAAAGGTCTCCTTCAGGGTAATTAAACTATAAAGCAATTTACAAGTGCAAAAGTTTACCCCCATAAAGCAGTAAAATACAGTCACCGGGGGGAAGAGAAAGGCAGCGAAAGAAAGAAAGCGAGCAAAGAAGGGGACAGAAAGAAAAGCATAAAAAAAAAAAAAAAAAAAAAAACCTAAAAAATAAAGGGGGTGGCGGGGTTGAGGGGTGGGGAGGTGGGGGGCTGCTTTCCGGGGCTTGCCCATTTTCGCCTCACCTTGCGGTCGCATCCAGGGGAAAAGCTGGGTCGGAGAAGGGCTCTGCTCCGAGCTCTCCGCCTCCTCTCCGAGGCCGCTGGCGGCGAGCTTGCAGTCCGCGTACTGCACCAGCTCGGGCTCCTGCGCGCCGAAGAGGCTCTGCCTCTGCAAGGGCTCGTAGCCGTAGAAGTTGCCGGGGTCCCCATGGCACGCCACGGCGCAGGGATTCTGTTGGTAAGGGGAGCTGGAGAGCGAGGACGCTCCGTGGTAGAACTCCTGGATTTGGGGCGGGTGCTGGAAGGTGCCCCCCGTGCTGGGTCCGTACACCACGGTGGGTCTGCCCCCGAGATCCTGAGCGAACCCACAGTCATAGTAATTGGGGCGCAGGGAGTCGCCGGTTTTGTATTTGGAGAAGAGTGAGTTGACAAAATAGGAGCTCATTTTAATTTCAATAAGAGGTTGTTGGTTTTTTTTTTTTTTTTCTTTTTTTTTTTTTTCTTTAAAGCAGGAGGAGGTTAAAAAAAAATTAAAAAAAAAAATTAAAAAAAAAATATAATCACCCCCACAACAAACCAGACCACGAGAATCTATTAGCAAAAAAAGAAAGCGCTAAGATGCTAAGCAACGACAGTTTGTGATTTCCAGGAATATAAAAGGAGGATATAATCAAAACTCTAAGCCTGCATGATATTGAATTCTTTCCTCCCCCCCACCCCTAAAAAAAAAAAAAAAAAAAAAATCGCCACTTAAAGAGTTCTCGCTTTACATTTCCAAGAAGAGATGCCAGTTCATAAACAGTTTTCAGTGATTTACTTCAGCGCAAATGAGTTGTTTCATATTTTGCAGTGTCTTTTCATGATCATTTGCATCTATTACCAAAACCTCATCCTATTGGCTTCTCCTTACTCCACACGGACTCTGCACCGCATGATTGTGAAAGGAAGAGTGTGGGAGAATAAAGAAGGAAAAGCGAGCGAGGGGGAGCGAGAGAGAGAGAGAGAGAGAGAGGGAGAGGGAGGGAGAGGGGAAGGGAGAAGGAGGTGGGGTGAATATACGGATTAAATATGTTTAACTACCTCCATTAATGAGATATCGCTCGCCTCACAACAAATCACGCACCTAGACCACCCAAAAGATTGATTTTTGGGGAGTGTTGGAAAATTAAAGAGGAGCGCTCGCAGTCGTTAATTTCAAAATTTTAACGAGGCAGTTTTAGCCTTTTTAAATGTCAGGGTCGCTTTGGAAAACTGTAAAAGAACACGATTTAATTGCTACCAGTTTTAAAAGGTCCTATAAATGTAATTGGTATTTTAATACAAGTTATCAAATCATACAGCTTCTTATCCTAAACATATTTTAAAACAAACGAGGTAGTCATATTTAACATTTTAATGATCAATTTCCTTATTATTGATAAAGGTTTAACTATCGCATGAAGGGAATTGCGTTTGTAATAGCCCCAAAAAAGGCTGTAAACTGTTTAACAAACTATAAAACGCCATAAAGCCGGGGATGTTGTTGTTGTTTATGCCGCACTACATAAAAGCCGTTGAGCTTTTACGAGTCCGCTCCTCCGCCGCTATCAACCGGAGCTTTCCATCGGAGCCTTCCGCGGCCGCGGCGAGACGCGGAGGTGTCAATATTGAATTAAAATCATTATGGTTTTTCATCTAGAACATCGACTTCTCGCCGCTCGCCCTCGCTGCCTCCTCCTCCTTCTCCTCCTCCTCCTCCTCCTCCTCCTCCTCCTCCTCCTCACCCAGGACTTGCTCGAGATGCGCTCGGGGATGACCCGAAACTCCAAATATTGAGGCTCCCGTCACCTCCAAGAGCAGAAAAACCTCCGTGCTCCCAGCCCCGCCTCGCCCCCAGAACTTCCAGTTCTTTATTTTAATTCTTTTTAATTTAATTTATTTTTTTCCCCTTTTTCTTCTTGCCAGGGGAGAAAAAAAAAAAGCGGGGGGAAGCGGGGGATGGGGAGAGAGGAGAGAGGCGCTTTTCTCTTTTATTGGCATTCGGTAACAACGGAGCCAAAGTTGCCCCTCGGATGCCAGCGCTGCAATTTTCCACCGCCGAAACACACAGGGGGTAGATTTTGAATTTCATTTCTCGCAGTCAGCAAATATTACCCAGACGTTTCCCAGTTAATAACGACTCCGAACCCTCCCAGCCCGAGCGCTGCCCCGGCCCCTCCAGAGCCCCCCAGCAATTCCAGCTGGATTTTCCAGCCTTTTCAGCCTCCCGTCCTCGCTTTTCCACCTCAGTTTTGGATTTTTTTTTTCCTCCTCCCCGCTTTGCCCCGCCGAGGTTTCTGCTGTTTCCCCATCGCCTCCGTCTGAGCGGGGCTGGAGGCGAGAAAGGTGAATTTTAGGAAGGTTCCACTCGTGCCCGCCTCCAGCCGAGGGATAAAATTCAACCTCCACCGCACGGAAAAAAAGATGAAAAAGTTGAAATATTTCAGTTTTTCTACTTGGTTTTTTAAAAAAAAAATCAAAAAAAATTTTAAAAATCTTCCTTAAAATGATCAGGGGGGAAAGGCAGGGAGCGAAGGAAGGCAGAAAGGAAGAGAGAGCGGGAAAGAAAACAAAGATAGCAACGGAATAAAACTTTAAACCCATCCTTAGAGAAATAATTTAAGTAAATACGCTTCCTTTATTTTGTGGAGGGATAATTCCAGCCGAGCCTAAGAGCCTTTTGGAGTAATTATTGCTGCTGGAGTACTTGCAGCGGTATAATTAAGGCTTTTTTTTCCGCCCCTCTAAAAAGACGAGTTAACATTTTCTTTTTTCTCCCCACTTTTATTGTCGATTGAGCAGATTTGGGTTTCATCTCGCCACAATAAAAAGCCCCGAAAATGGTGCAGAGAAGTAAACAGAGCTTCGCAGCCCGGCGTGGGGATGCTGGAATATTCCAAGGGGGGAGAAAAATAAATAAAAAAAAAAGAGAATGGGATCGAGTAAAGTGATTTCCGAGCAGAAGTTTCCTCTCCTGCGCGCGTTTCCAGGCGCGCCCTCCTCTCCTGAAGTTTGGGAAGGGGAAGAAGAGCAGGAATTGGCGGAGGCCAGTTGGGAACTTGTGGTTGGGAGTGAATATTTTTATCAAAAAAAAATAAAGAAATAATAATTGGATGGCGGGGATGCGCCGGGAGCTCGGCGGTGCCCCAGAAATCAAGGGCTGATCCTAAATCATCGCCCGCGCTGGGCTCGGGATCCCGATGAAAGGAAAATGTTTCCATTCCAAGGAAAACCGAGCAAGGCCGGGCGCGAGTGCGCGGGGTGGGTGTCGGAGCGAGATAATTTATAAATACCCAGCGGAGGAAAGATTTATTAGGAATTCATAAGGAAAAGGAGAGAGAAGAAAAAAAAAAAATTAAAAAAAAAAAAAATGAAAGAGCCTCAAATCCCTTCCTTGCTAAACCTCAAGTTTGCTCTGCTCTGCCTCGCGCCGAATGCACAGGGGCGAGATTTTTCTTCATTCCCCTCATTTATTTCTGTTTGCGCTCGTATTTCACGCCGTGGCGTTGAAACGGAGCCTCGAGATGCCGAAACTTTGCCTCTTAAAATAAGATTTCCCACCCTGCGCTGCTGCGTGTGGGTTGGAATTGTTCCGCCCTCACCCAAAATCTTGATTTTTGGGAGCGACGGGAGCGGTTTTTAGGGGAACTTGGGAGCAATTCTCAGTCAGGAAAAAAAAAAGCCGTTTATACCAATTTGAAAGAAAACCCATCTTGAAATTATTGCCGCCGTTTGTAGCGGAAGAATTACAACATCTGAGCAATTTTTTTGCCTCGTAATTCTGAGGAATCAAAGGCCACAATCAAAGTGAACTGGCGGAGTTAAAATTGACATTATTGCCGCCGCATCAGGGGTGTATTTATTTGCACCCCAAAGCGCGGTGGTTTTAGAGCATTTTGGGTTAATTTACTCGTTTGTGGCATTAAAAAAAAAAAATTTCTGAGGCTGTTAAAGTGAAGAATTCACGCGAAGAGCATCAGCGCTGCCGAAAGATGGGGCGGCCACACCAGAAACGAGTGGTTCAACTTCTAAAAAAAACCCCAAATGCTCTTGTTTTAATGCATGGTTGAGTTGGTTTTTTCTTTTATTTTCTTTCTTTCGTTGTTTTTTTTTTTTTTTTCCTGCGGTGGCTGGGATGATAAAACACATAAAATATCGAGCAGGGAAAGTGCAGATCATCCTAACGGCCGAGGGGAAAAATATTGTCCCGCTCCTGCTCGTCCTTTTCTCCCCGAAACCTTCGAGCCGCTCACTTTTTTTTTTTTTTTTTTTTTCCCAGCCCTGCAAACGTAAATCTGCGGGCCTGGGGTAATTTCAGCTGTCCTCCCACCTCCAGACCAGCAGAAAACAAAACCCGGCGCTTTTTTATTCCCTTCTTAAACGAACGTTTAGGAGAGATGCGCGCCCCACCTCTCAGCGCAGCTCCGCCACCGCGTTGCCGCGGCGTTTTTTTCGCCTTCCCGGCGTCACATAATTTACCCTCGATGAAAAAAAAAAAAAAGAAGAAGAAGAAGAAGAAAAAAAAGCAGCGATGTGAGCTATAAAATGGGCAAAACAGCGATAATTAACCCAATATTTTACGTAATGGAATCAAGGTGTTCGCGCCCGGGGGGCGCCTCTAACGTGGAGCAACGGCTCCACCTCGCGGCCGCGCGCGGAACTGCAGCCGGAGATTCCCCGGCCGGGGGAGGGAAAAAAAAAAATTAAAGGCGGGAAAAAAACATCAAAATAAGGAACGCCGCTCCTCGCTGCGAGCATAAACCACCCTAAAAAAATGTAAAAATAAAAGGAGGCGAGGGATGAAAAGAGGAGGAAAACGAGAATGGGTTTTTTTTGGCGCCTGTTCGCTGGAGTTTTCTCAAAGTGCGGCAATAAAAAAATAAAATAAATTAAAAAAAAAAAAAAAAAAAGGGAAAAAAGAGGCGAAGTGGGTTCGCTTTTGAAACGCGCTATTGTTTCAAATTCCGAGACTAAACAATTGGTCATTCTGCTGCCCGGGAGGCGAAGGGGGGACAAGGCCGGGGCTGTAAAGTCATAAAGAGCTTCCCCAGCCCAGACGTCTCGCCAGAACTTCGAGGGTGCGAGCGCTGGGGCTGCCTTCTGTGCGTGGCCTTGTTGTTGTTGTGTGCAGGCCTGGGATTGCTTGAAAGGGCAAAAAAAAAAAAAAGGGTAAAAAAAAAAAAAGGAAACAAAACAAAACCAAAATACCCAGAACAAAGGGAATCATCCCGAGCGCTGGATTTTCACGGCATCTGCAAGAGAAGAATAAATTAGCAAAAGTCCCTCCCCACCTTTTCTTTGGTTTTTTTGGTGGGTTGTTTTTTTTTTTTTCCCAATTCTGATTTTTTTTTAGAGCTGCGCCCCTCCCTCAGAAAAAAAAAAAAAAGAAAAATAAAAAAAAAAAAGGAAAAAAAATTGGGAAAAAGAAGAAAAATAAAAGAGGGAAAAAAAAAAAAAAAAAAAACAAAAGAGGGGAACCTCGTGAGCGAGGCAGCAACGCCAGAGCATTTACGCGCTGGGTTTCCCCGCATTCCCGAGTCGTTGGAGTAATTTAGGAGTTCCTGAAAGTTTTCTTGCGCTGTTTCCTTTACAGCCGCTCAGTTCCTTAACCTTCAGAAATTTATACCCTATAAAGTTTTATAGCGGTCATATTCTTTTATTGCAGCGCGCTGCACTGAATTTCCCTTCTTTTATGACAAGTTCCTTCCCTTTCTCTCCCTTCCCTCTGTAAGCTCCAAAAATCTTCCTTCTTCTTTTGTTTTCTTTTCAGAGCTGCCCCAAAGAAAGGAATTTTTTTTTCTTTTCTTCTTTTTTTTTTCTTTTTTTTTTCTCCTTTAAGAAGTGAAATATTGCCCTTTAGAGCGGCCCATTATGTTAAAAATTAGTGGGAAAGAGATTCTGGGGTTTATTTCTCGCTACCTGTTTCCTGTGGGGCTGAGCGGGACCCGGCGGGGTTTTTGGTGCTTTTTAAAATTTTTTTTATAATGATTTAAAATTATTATTATTATTTTTTTAAATATAAAATCACTTTCCAGGCACTCGCGTTGCTTCGTGGGCGATAAAAACGTCAAAACGAATTTCGGGAGGGAATCGCAGGAATCGCTCTTGGAAAAAGGAACCGCGTGTCGAACCCGAGGTGACGCCGGGCGGGGAGAGCGGGGTGCGCTTGTCCCGCTGGGGTTTTTGGGGTTTTTTTTGGAATTTTTGGGTGTTTTTTCAGGTTTTTTGTGGTTTTTTAATCTTCTCGGGTCGATTTTTCCCTTAGGGGAGAGGGGAATAAAGGGAGGGAAGGCAAAAAAGTCCGCGCTGAGCCTTTCCCCCGCTCAGGCTGAGGCGGGAACCAAGAGATGAAACGTCCAAAAATCAGAATTATTTCTGATTTCTGCGGAGCGGAGGGGAAAGGCGGGCGGAGATCCCCAACCTCGGGGCTCAGAAGGGAGAATGAGATCGGGAATAAAAAATCAGGAGCTCGGGAGGGAGCCAGCGCACACTTGCTGCTCGGGAGTGGAATTCATTCCGCTTCTTCTGGGCTGATTTTGTGGAACAGAACCCCCCCAAAAAAAGCAGGAAAGCACGGCGGGAATAACCCCGGAATTTGGGGTGAAGCAGTGGAACACAAGGACATAGCTCGTTGTTCTAAAATCCATTTTTATTCTGGAGCATTAAAACATCTCTGGAAAATACATCCGGGCTGATGCTACAGAAAAACAAAATTTTTTTTCCCAACATTTTCTTTTTTTTTTTCTTTTTTTTTTCCCCCAACATTTTCTTTTTTTCTTTTTTTTTTCTTTTTTTTTTTTTTTAAAGAGTATTTCCTAATAAAATCAGCTAAACATCTTCAATTCTATTTCCAAAGAACCTCATTAATCGTCATCTTAAAAATATCTGCTCTTTAGCACAACTCTAAGGGAAGTGAGGAAAAAAAACCCGCTCCTAAATCCCGGCGGCCGATGGGGTCACAAAACATCGAGGAACTCGTGGAAAACGCTTCTGGAAATGAAAATAATGAGGATTTGGGCAAATCCGGGCTCCCTTGGAGGAGGATTCAGCCGTCCTCGAGGAGAACCAAAGCAACCTGGAAAAATCCCGCCCAGCTCAAACATCATTTCCCACCCTTTTTATTTCATTTATTTGCTTTTTTTTTTTTTGCTTTTTCGATTTTTTTTTAAATAAATCAGCATTTAGAGAAATCATCCTGCTGCCCGCAGCTCAAAACGCCTCAAAAATTGAATTTTTTTTTTTTTTTCTTTCCCCACCCCCGCCGGGTTTTTAAACTCGGAGCGAAGTTCGGTGGCGCTGAACTCCCTCCGGCAGCAGAAGGGTTAAATTTGGGAGCCCCCCCCTCAACCCCCCCCAACCCCGGGAGCGGCTTCGGGCTGGGAAAGTTTGCCACGAGAAAAAAACCCAAATTTAAACCCCCCCAAAAAAAACCCCAAACAATTTTCAAACCCTCCAGCTCTGCTTCCTTGCGGCGGGGTGCGGGAGATAATTTGGGGTTTTTTGGGGGGTTATTTTTGGGGTTTTTTAACCTTTTTTTAAGAGGGTTTGGAGCGGCGCAGCTCCTCGGGTTTTATCTCGGGATCGCGGAAGGGAGGGGGGAAGGAAAAAAAAAAAAAAAAAAAAGAAAGAAAAAACCCAATTTAAAAAAAAAAAAAAATAAATAAAAGCAGGAGCAGTTCCCAAAAATGCAAATCTTTGCTATCGCTGCTGCCCAGAGCAGCCCCCGCTCCGCTGATAAAAGTTCGGCTGGAGCCAGGGGAACCTGGAAACAGATTTGCGCTGGTTCCTCCAGATAAACCCCAAAAGCGGGGGAAAATTGGCTTTTTTCTGCTTTTTTTTTCTTCCCCCCTCCCTCTCCCACTTCGGCAGCTCCTCGGAAATCTAAACGCACAAAGCGAACGAGGGAGGTTTAGTCCGATTTTTTAATTTTTTTTCTTTTTTTTTTTTTTTTTTTTTCCGGCCGCTACCAACTGCAGAACGCTTCGAAAATAATTTTTTTTTTTTTTAATTCTAAAAAATATTATTATTTTTTTTTTTAAATGACCAAACAAAAGGGAAAGACGAGCTCCAGCACGGACAGAAACACGAGCACGAAACACGGGTCACAACAGGCACCACGGAACCGAGCTGAACTAAACCCCCCCTGCCCCTCCCCGCCCTCCCTGCCCTCCCTCCCCGAACCCCAAAATCGTCATTTCAGACATTAAAAAAAAACCAAAAAACCCAAAAAACCCCGCCGGGACTCAGCTGCAGCCTCGGCGTTTTTGGGGGTGAGGATGAGGATGGAGCTGGGGGCGACCAAAAACCCCCTCGGGGCCACCCCGAGCCCGAGCGCGGCGAGTTCAAGGCTGAAAACAACAAAAAAAAAAAAAAAAAAAAAGGGAAAAATTAAAAAAAAAAAAAAGCCAAAAGCCGCGCTGGGCTTGGCACTTTTATCTCTGCAGCAGCTCCGGGAAAAATAAATAAAAAAAAAATCCCATAAATCCTCAATAAATTAGAAATATCGAGCGCTAAGAACAGCCGGCCCCTCCCTGAAAGCTCCACCCAGGTAGTTTCTTTGTAATTTTAATTTTTTTTTTTTTTGTGGTTTTCATGGGGTTTTTAAAAAGAAAATTTAAAAATCCCACTCTTCCTCTCCTCTAAAAAGTTCGAACAACTTTATTTTTTAGTCCTAAATAACTGACAAGGCTCGGGGAGTGCCCCACGCTCCCCTCCTCTTTCTCCCCCTCTTTTTTTTCTCTCCTTCCCAGCACCAAACAACCAAAAAAAAAAAACGTTTTTTGAGGCCGTTCTGCCCACCCAAAAAAATTTAAAAATACCGCTGAACTTTTTCTCCGAGTCCCAATTTTCCGTCAAAAGCGCCGCCGGATTCCAAACCCCTGCAGAATAATCCGAATAACGCAAATTCTGCGCTGTAAAGCGAGCTAAAAAAATTGAAATAACGAGGGAAAAAATTAAAAAAAAAAAGGGGGGGGAACCCCAATTTGGGGCTGTCAAGGAGCGGCCGAAGTCGCAAATGATTTGTTGGGTGTAATTAAAGGCGAGCCTTAATGAAGGTGTCAGTCTTGCGGGAGTTTAATTAAACCGTCTGGGCCACCTCGAGAGCGTCTGGGAGGGTTTGGGGTGGAAAAACGAGAAAAGAAAATTAAAAAATCTTTGTCCCTTTGCGTGGAGGAAAGAGAGGACGGCGAGGTTTGGGGGCGGCCGCTTTGGGTGTCGGATTTTTTTCCTTTTTTTTTTTTTTCTTTGCTTTTTCCTGGCGGGGGAAAAAAATCAAATTTTTAAAAAAAAAAAATACGGAAAAAAAGTTGTTCCGACAACGGGGGAGGGAAAAAAAAAAAAAAGGTAAAAAAGAAACGAACCCCAACAAGGAGCTGCGCTTTGGGCTGGGCTGCGCCAGAGGAAGAAAAATTAAAAAAAAAAAAGGGAAAATAATCAAAAATTCAGCTGGAACAGCAGAGCGGGGACTGGGGGAGGATCTGGCGCTGCTTTTGGGGGCGATTTTGGAGAAAAAAAAAACGAGATTTGGGGGCGCTGCCTTTCTCCCTCAGTCCTTACCCCAACAAGGAATTGGGGCAGAGTTGTGCCAGAAGAAAAAAAAAAAAGCGATTTTTTTAAAGGGAAAATAACCAAAATTTCAGGGGAGCTGGGGACTGGGGGGAGGATCTGGCGCTGCTTTTGGGGCGGATTTGGAGAAAAAAGCCGAGATTTGGGGGCGCTGCCGCTCTCGCCTCTCTCAGTCCTTACCCCAAAAAGTTGCCTGGCTCGCACCAGAAGGAGAAAAATTATTTAAAAAAAAAATGAAAATAACCAAAATTTCAGATGGAACAGCAGAGCAGGCGCTGCTTTTGGGGCGGATTTGGAGAAAAAAGTCGAGATTTGGGGGCGCTGCTTTTCTTCCTCAGTCCTTACCCCAAAAAAAGTTGCTGCACTTTGGGCTGGCTCGCACCAGAGGAAGAAGGAAAAAAGAGATTTTTAAAGGGGAAAATATCCAAAATTTCAGATGGAACAGCAGAGCAGGCGCTGCTTTTGGGGGGGGATTTGAGAAAAACGCTGAGATTTGGGGGCGCTGCTTTTCTCTGTCATTCCTTACCCCAACAAAGATTTAAAAAATGAAATTAAACCCCAAATTTGGACAGAACAGCAGAGCTGGGAGCGGGGGGAGGAGAATCTGGCGCTGCTTTTGGGGCGGATTTGGAGAAAAACGCCGAAATTTGGGGGCGCTGCTTTTCTCTCTCATTCCTTACCCCAACAAAGATTTAAAAAATGAAATTAAACCCAAATTTGGGACAGAACAGCAGAGCTGGGAGCGGGGGGGAGGAGAATCTGGCGTTGCTTTTGGGGCGGATTTGGAGGAAAAAACGCTGAGATTTGGGGGCGCTGCCTTCTCTCTCATTCCTTACCCCAACAAGATTTTAAAAAATGAAATTAACCCAAATTTGGGACAGAACAGCAGAGCTGGGGAGCGGGGGGAGGAGAATCTGGCGCTGCTTTTGGGGCGGATTTGGAGAAAAACGCCGAGATTTGGGGGCGCTGCTTTTCTCTCTCATTCCTTACCCCAACAAAGATTTAAAAAAATGAAATTAACCCAAATTTGGGACAGAACAGCAGAGCTGGGAGCGGGGGGAGGAGAATCTGGCGCTGCTTTTGGGGCGGATTTGGAGAAAAAACGCTGAGATTTGGGGGGCGCTGCTTTTCTCTCTCATTCCTTACCCCAACAAGGAGCTTGCACCAGAGGAAGAAAAAGGATTTTAAAAATGAAAATAACCCAAATTTGGGACAGAACAGCAGAGCTGGGAGCGGGGGGAGGAGAATCTGGCGCTGCTTTTGGGGCGGATTTGGAGAAAAAACGCTGAGATTTGGGGGCGCTCTCCCGCCTCACTCCTTGCCCTGCTCCTTGTTCATTTTCTTCATTTTCATGCGGCGGTTCTGGAACCAGATTTTCACTTGTCTCTCGCTCAGGTTCAGCAGCCGCGCCACCTCGTGCCGCCGGTCCCGCGTCAGGTACATGTTGAAGAGAAATTCCTTCTCCAGCTCCAGCGTCTGGTACTTGGTGTAGGGGGCAGCGCTTTTTGCGCGAGGAGCGGGCGTGCAGCCAGCTGGCGGCGGGGGTTGGCTGCGGGAAAAAAGGGAAAAAATAAAAAAAAAATCTGATTTTTTGGGGTTTTTTTTTTTGTTTGGTTTTTTTTTTTTTCCTTCCCAGGGGTTTTTAAGGAGAGGTGGGGGGGGTGTTGGGGGGAGAGTGAAACTAAAGAAGATAAAAGAAGAGAAAATAGGAGAAAAGAAGATAAAACAGGTAAGAGAAGATAAAAACGAAAGGAAAGGGAAGGGAGGAAAGGAAAGGAAGAAGGAAAGGAAAGGAAAGGAAGGAAGGAAAGGAAAGGTAAGGGAAAGGAAAGGAAAGGAAAGGAAAGGAAAGGAAAAGGAAAGGAAAGGAAAGGAAAGGAAAGGAAAGGAAAGGAAAGGAAAAGGAAAGGAAAGGAAAGGAAAAGGAAAGGAAAGGAAAGTGGAAAGGAAAGGAAAGGAAAGGAAAAGGAAAGGAAAGGAAAGGAAAGGAAAGGAAAGGAAAAGGAAAGGAAAGGAAAGGAAAGGAAAGAGAAAGAAAGGAAGAAGAAAGAAAAGAAAAGATAAAGAAAAGAAAAGAAAAGAAAAGGAAAAAGAAAAGAAAAGAAAAAGAAAATAAAAACCATCCAACCAAACCAAACCAAAACCAACTAAACCCAAAATAAAATCCAAGTAACCAAACCAAACATAAAAAAAATCCCCACTAAAATAAAACCCAAAAATCCAATAAACAAACAAAACAAGCACCCCAAAAACCAACTAAAAAACCCAATCCCTTTGCCAAAAAAAAAAAAAAAAATAAAAAAAAAAAAAAAAACTCAAAAATCCCCCCAAAACCTTAAACAACTTTTAAAAAAAACTTTAAAAAACCCCCAAACAACCATAAATTCCCAAAAAAAAACCCCAAAGCGGGGCTGGGATTGGGGCTGCGGGCGGTGGGGGGAGGGGGCGCTTGTCCCCGCACCCCAAATTTGGGGCGAAAACTCCGAGAGTTTGGGGTGATTTTGGGGGTTTTGGGGGAATTTCTGTGAGTTTAGGGTGCACCCCCTGGGATTTGGGGGAATTTCTGGGGGTTTTGGGGGAATTTCTGCAAGTTTTGGGTTATTTTCTGGGGGTTTTGGTGAACCCCGAGGGATTTGGGGGGATTTCTGGGGGTTTTGGGTTAATTTCTGGGGTTTTGGGTTAATTTCTGGGGTTTTGGGTTCATTCCTGGGGGTTTTTGGGGGAATTTCTGTGAGTTTTTGGGTGCACCCCGTGGGATTTGGGGGAATTTCTGGGGGGTTTGGGTTCATTTCTGGGGGTTTTGGGTTATTTTCTGGGGGGTTTTGGGTTCATTTCTGGGGGTTTTGGGGGAAATTCTGTGAGTTTTGGGTGCACCCCGTGGGATTTGGGGGAATTTCTGGGGGGGTTTGGGTTCATTTCTGGGGGTTTTGGTTCATTCCTGGGGGTTTTGGGGGAATTTCTGCAAGTTTTGGGTTCTTTTCTGGGGGTTTGGGGGAATTTCTGTGAGTTTTGGGTGCACCCCGAGGGATTTGGGGGAATTTCTGGGGGTTTTGGGGTAATTTCTGGGGATTTGGGCGAAATTTCTGCAAGGTTTTGGGTTATTTTCTGGGGGTTTTGGGTTCATTTCTGGGGGTTTTGGGGTTAATTCCTGTGGGATTTGGGTGAAATCCCGAGGGATTTGGGGAAATTTTCTGGGAATTTTAGCTGCAGGGCCAAGAGTTTGGGGGGAATTTCTGCGAGTTTTAAGGGAATTTCTGTGAGTTTGGGGGGAATTTCCCTCGCTTTGGGGTTCGTTTCTGCGAGTTCCGGGTGAATTTCTGCAGTTTTGGGGTGAATTTCGGGAGGTTTTGGGTTCATTTCTGCAGTTTTTGGGTGAATTTCTGCAGTTTTGGGTGAATTTCTGCAGTTTTAGGGTGAAGTTTGGAGGGTTTTGGGTGAATTTCTGCAGTTTTTGGGTGATATTTCGGGGGGGCTTTGGGCGCACCCTGAAGTTTTTGGGCGCGCCCCGGGGTTTTGGGGTCGCAACCCGGGATTTTTTGGGTGAATTTTCGGCAGGTTTTGGGTGAATTTCGGAGGGGTTT
>NC_071597.1:2458203-2532015 GCF_024509145.1 Vidua macroura | reverse complement strand
ATTTATTCCCCCCCTTTTTTTTTTTTAATTTTTCCCTCTTTTTTTTTTAATTTTTTTTATTTTCCCCCCTTTTTTTTTTTCCCCTTAGGCTGTAAAAACCCGCAGCTCTGGCGGAGAAACCCGAACAAACGCACTTGCAACCTCCCCCTCTCCTCTCTCCGGACCCCCCCCCCACCCAGGGCTCTTCTCGCTCCGCGGTTTTGGCAGAATTCGCAAAATTTTGTTCTTTTTTTAGGGGCTGGGGACGTCGCTCCGTGAACCCCACGCGTGACACAACCGCGGGGGGGGGGGGGGCTGGGCTTTTTTTTGGGGGGCTCGGCGAGGAGAATCGCTCATTTTCCGCACGCACTCCCCCTCCACCACCCCCAGCCCTACGAACCTGCGGGCACCGGCAGCGAGGAGGAGGAGGAGGATGGTGAGGGAAGAAGAGGACGGAGCCTGGGAGGTTTTCCTGGACGATTTCTTCTCCTCCACCCGCGGGAAGGGCGCTGCGCGGGGGCCGGGCCGGGCCGGGGGCTGCGGCCGGGCCGGGCCGGGGGCTGCTCGCCGGTGGCTCCGCGCTCTCGCCCGGCTGCCCGAGGAAGGATCCGGGCTTTGGAGGAGGCTCTGCTCAAAAGGAGGAGGAAGGAAT
The DNA here is from genome assembly GCF_024509145.1 of Vidua macroura. Taxonomy (NCBI): domain Eukaryota; kingdom Metazoa; phylum Chordata; class Aves; order Passeriformes; family Viduidae; genus Vidua; species Vidua macroura. The sequence goes on along the minus strand of NC_071597.1, from coordinate 2,531,384 downwards.
GTCGAGCCCTTGATTGATGAAGTTTGAAACGTCTCCAGGACAGCGGGGAGAGACGCCAGGCGCTCAGCGAGCGAAGGCTGGCTGTTTATAAACCCGATCTCCCTCCCAAATTCAAATTCATGGCTTTTCCAGCGGTTTAAAAAGCGGGAGGGAGGCGGGGGAGAGGGAGGAGGAGGAGGAGGAGGAGAGAAATCGGAGGGCCTCGGGTTTTTGATGGCGAGGATGATGACGGTCCTCGGGCTTTTTATAATTGTTATATTGCCGATCGCACAGGCGGAGGGGGACCCTGCTCTGCGAAACTCGAGGCTGGGGCGAAATCGCAGCCAATTCCTCGTCACGTGGGCGGCCCGGGCCAATGGCAGGCGGGGCCTGGGTGGCAAACAGAAAGCGTTATTTTCTTTAATTGATTAAAAAAAAAAAAAAAAAAAAAAGTGGGGGGGAGAGAGCGAGAGAGAGAGGAGCCCCAGAAGAGCCAGCAGCCAGAATCAACATCCTTCCTTGGCTGTGGGCTGAGGGCAGGGAGATGCTGCCTTCCCTGTCCTTCCTTCCTTCCTTCCTTCCTTCCTTCCTTCCTTCCTTCCTTCCCTTCCTTCCTTCCTTCCTTCCTTCCTTCCTTCCTTCCTTCCTTCCTTCCTTCCTTCCTTCCTTCCTTCCTTCCTTCCTTCCTTCCTTCCTTCCTTCCTTCCTTCCTTCCTTCCTTCCTTCCTTCCTTCCTTCCTTCCTTCCTTCCTTCCTTCCTTCCTTCCTTCCTTCCTTCCTTCCTTCCTTCCTTCCTTCCTTCCTTCCTTCCTTCCTTCCTTCCTTCCTTCCTTCCTTCCTTCCTTCCTTCCTTCCTTCCTTCCTTCCTTCCTTCCTCCTTCCTTCCTTCTTCCTTCCTTCCTTCCTTCCTTCCTTCCTTCCTTCCTTCCTTCCTTCCTTCCTTCCTTCCTTCCTTCCTTCCTTCCTTCCTTCCTTCCTTCCTTCCTTCCTTCCTCCTTCCTTCCTTCCTTCCTTCCTTCCTTCCTTCCTTCCTTCCTTCCTTCCTTCCTTCCTTCCTTCCTTCCTTCCTTCCTCCCTTCCTCCCTTCCTCCCTTCCTCCCTTCCTCCCTTCCTCCCTTCCTCCCTTCCTCCCTTCCTCCCTCCCTTCCTCCCTCCCTTCCTCCCTCCCTTCCTCCCTTCCTCCCTTCCCTTCCCTTCCCTTCCTTCCCTTCCATTCCCTTCCCCTTCCCTTCCCTTCCCTTCCCTTCCCTTCCCTTCCCTTCCCTTCCCTTCCCTTCCCTTCCCTTCCCTTCCCTTCCCTTCCTTCCCTTCCCTTCCCCTTCCCTTCCCTTCCCTTCCCTTCCCTTCCCTTCCTCCTTCCTTCCCTTCCCTTCCCTTCCCTTCCCTTCCCTTCCCTTCCCTTCCCTGTCCCGTGTCTCCCCTGACGCTCCCTGTGCTTTTTCCCGTGCCTGGTGCTCCCTGCCCCGCCTGTGCTTCTTTCCCTGCCTGTCCCCTCCTGAAGGTCCCTGTCCTTCCCGATGTCCCCTGTCCTGCCTGTCCTTCCCGATGTCCCCTGTCCTTCCTGGAGCTTCTTGTCCTGCCTGTTGTTCCCTGTCCCTCCTGTCCTTCCTGTCCTGCCTGTCCTTCTCTCCTTCCCTGTCTGTTCTGCCTGCTGCTTCCTGCCCTTTCTCTCCTTCCTGGTGTTCCCTGTCCTGCCCTCCCTGTCCCTTCCGATGTCCCCTCTCCTTCCTGGTGTTCCCTGTCCTGCCTCTCCTGCCCGATGCTTCCCATCCTGCCAGTCTTTCTTGCCCTTCCCGATGTCCCCTGTCCTGCCCTCCGTGTCCTTCCCGATGTCCCCTGTCCTGCCCTCCGTGTCCTTCCCGATGTCCCCTGTCCTGCCCTCCGTGTCCTTCCCGATGTCCCCTGTCCTGCCCTCCGTGTCCTTCCCGATGTCCCCTGTCCTGCCCTCCGTGTCCTTCCCGATGTCCCCTGTCCTGCCACTCCTGCTTTCCCTGTTCTGCTTTCCCTGCCCTGCGTCTCCTGCCTGTCCGGCCCTCCGTGTCCTTCCCGGCCCTCCGTGTCCTTCCCGGTGCTCTGTGTCCTTCCCGGTGCTCCGTGTCCTTCCCGGTGCTCCGTGTCCTTCCCGGCCCTCCGTGTCCTTCCCGATGTTCCCTCTCCCGCTTTCCCGGCCCATCCTGCCCGTGCCCCGTGTCCTGCCTGTCCTGTCTGTCCTTCTCGGCCTTCCCTCTCCCACTTTCCCTGCCCGTTCCCTGCCCGTTCCCTGCCCGTTCCCTGCCCGTTCCCCGCCCTTTCTGTGTCCATTCCCTGCCCATTCCCTTTCCCTGCCCGTTCCAGCTCCGTTCCAGCTCCGTTCCAAACCCATTCCAGTCCCGTTACAGCCCTGTTACAGCCCCCGTTCCAAACCCATTCCAGCCCCGTTCCAAACCCGTTCCAGCCCCGTTCCAGCTCTGTTCCAATCCCGTTCCAAACCCATTCCAGCACTTTTCCATTACCGTTATAAACCCATTCCAGCCCGGTTCCAAACCCATTCCAGCCCCGTTCCAAACCCATTCCAGCCCCATTCCAGCCCCGTTCCAGCCCCGTTCCAAACCCATTCCAGTCCCGTTACAGCCCTGTTCCAGCCCCGTTCCAAACCCATTCCAGTCCCGTTACAGCCCCGTTCCAGCCCCGTTCCAAACCCATTCCAGCCCCATTCCAGCCCCGTTACAGCCCCGTTCCAAACCCGTTCCAATCCTGTTCCAAACCCATTCCAGCCCCGTTCCAAACCCATTCCAGTCCCGTTCCAATCCCGTTCCAGCCCCATTCCAAACCCATTCCAATCCCTTTCCAAACCCACTCCAATCCCGTTCCAGCCCGGTTCCAGCCCGGTTCCAGCCCCGTGCCCTCGCTGCCCGCTCCCGGTGCCTCCCGCCGAGCTCCCATCCCTGGGAGCGGTGGGAAAACGGGAGAATGGGAATTGGGATTTTCCTGCCTTCCCTGCGCGCTCCTGCTCGCGCCTCTCCCCTTCCCTGCGGCTTTTCCCGGCGCTTTGTGCTCGAGCCTGGGTGCGAAGCCCTCGGGAATCGAGCGAGCTTTTAAGCCAAGTTTGGTTAAAACCGGCCCCATTTAGCGGTTGAAATGACTTTTAAAGAGCAGCCTAATCCTTCTCCTTCCCAGGCCAGGCTTAATGGACCCTTCGCACTTCGCTCAAAGGCCGAACACCTTTTAAGGTCACGGATAGCTTTGAAATCGCTTTTTTTTCCCTTCCCATCTCTTTTTTTTCCCCCCCGCTCCTCATCTCCAATAAAGCAGCGCCACTTCCAGAGTTTACAAAATAAATAAATAAAATGGAAGAGTCATTTCCCAAGATTTTTTTTTTTTTCTTTCTTTCTTTCTTTCTTTCTTTCCCCTCTCTAAAGCGCCCCGGTCCGCACAACCCGAAAAGAAGAGAGAAACCATCAATCTTTTCCTCCAAAGACTTTTGACAGCTCGGCCTGACTCACTCAGCAAAGAAATTTGGCTTTTGCCACGGAGGTTGTTTTTTTTTTTAACCCAGGGCTGATTTATAAACTTTAATCCGGGTAGAAACTTTAAAAAAAAGAAAAAAAAAAAAAAAAAAGAAAAAAGAAGAAAAAAAAAGAGAGAGAGAGAAATGAAAATGAATCTGCCCGGAGGGGCTGGAAAAGGAGATTTTGGGGTTTATTTTTGGGTTTGTTGGAGCTCCAGTTGTCCCAGTTTGCAGCCTGGGAGGCTCCGATCCCGCAGGGAGAAGCCTGGAAACTTTTGTCACTTCAGGCATCTGCGTGGGTGGGGAGGCTTTGGGAGGGCGCGGAATAAATCTAAAGCTCATTTAGCAAGCGGGGTAAAGAAAATAATGATAATAATTTTAAAAAACGCCCAGCGCAAAATCAAAATTCCCAGAGTGTTTTGCAGATTCGCGCATCCAAACCACCCCCCAAAAAAATCAGTTTAATATCAGGTCAAGGATTAAAAAGGAAATAATTGGGGTTGTGCTCGTTGCTGGCTGGTTGGAAGTGGATTTTTGGGGTTCCCAAAAATGGGATTTTTTTTTCCCCAAAAGTGGATTTTTGTCCGCGGTTGGTAATTCCTCGCTTTGGAGGGATGGAGGAGCTGAAGAGGAAGAATTTGGGATGTAAAATTCTTCCCAGTCGCTCCCAAAAGTTGTCTCTGCTCGTTGCTCGCACTCGGAATTGAAAGGGGGAAAGAAAAATAAAAATTGGGGGGGATGAAAAGAGGGGAAATGAGAAGAGGGGAGAATTAAAAAAGGGGGGAAAAAGAAAAGTGAGGGGGTGAAAAGATGGGGGGAGGGAAATAGGGGGAAATGAAAAAGGGGAGAAAATGAAAAGAGGGGAAAATGGAAAGAGGGGAAAATGGAAAGAGGGAAAAATGGAAAGAAGGGAAAATGGAAAGAGGGAAAAATGGAAAGAGGGAAAAATGGAAAGAAGGGAAAATGGAAAGATGGAAAAATGGAAAGAGGGAAAAATGGAAAGAGGGAAAAATGGAAAGAAGGGAAAATGGAAAGAGGGAAAATGGAAAGAGGGGGAAATGGAAAGAAGGGAAAATGGAAAGAGGGAAAAATGAAAAGAGGGGGAAATGGAAAGTGGGGGGTTGAAAAGAGAGGGGGGAAATGAAAATGGGGGGAAATAAAGAGAGGAAAAATGAAAAGAGGGGGAAATGGAAAGAGGGGAAATTGAAAAGTTGGAAAAATGAAAAGAGGGAAAAATTAAAAGAGGGGGAACTGGAAAGGGGGGAAAAGAAAAGTGGGGGGATGAAAAGAGAGGGGGGAAATGAAAATGGGGGGAAATAAAGAGAGGAAAAATGAAAAGAGGGGGAAATGGAAAGAGGGGAAAATGAAAAGTGGGGGAAATGAAACGTGGGGGGATGAAAAAGGGAGGAATTAAAAAGTGGAGGAAATGAAAAGGGAGAGAAAATGAAAAGGTGGAAAAATGAAAAGAAGGGAGAAATAAACGAGGGAATAAAGAGAAAGGGGGGGGAATGAAAAGAGGGAAAAATGAGAAGAGGGAAAACTGAAAAGATGGAAAAATGAAAAGATGGAAAAATGAAAAGAAGGGAGAAATAAAAAGAGGGAATTAAGAGAAAGGGGGGGAATGAAAAGAGGGAAAAAAGAGAAGAGGGGGAATGAAAAGAGGGGAAAATGAAAAGAGGGGGGGAAAATAAAGAGAGAGAAAAGAAAAAAGGCAAAAAAAAACCCCTCTCGGAAAATCGGGATTTTTTTTTTTTTTTTTCCCCACGCATCACACGGAGGCACAAAATGAGGAAAAAGAAAAAAATCTCCAAATTCCATGGAAAGCCACGGCATCCCGGGGGGAATTCCCCGGAGCTGCCGGAGGCCACAGAGCCGAGGGCTCGGCGCGAGCAGCGCGGGGCGGCCCCGGAATTGCCTTTTTTTTTTTTTTTTTTTTTTTTTTTTCCCTTTTTTCCCCTGATTTTAACCATTTCCTGGGAATCCCTGCCACAACATGGCGCCCGGCAGAAATGTGGGAATGCGAGAGGAAGGAGGGAAATGTTCCGCCAGAGGATCCCCGGGCAGCCCCGCGCGGGTTTGCGCTCTTAAATTCAGAATATTTCACAGGGCGGGATGGGAGATCCCGCTCTTGTTGATCGTTATTTAGAATTAAAATTTTTAATTATTAACGCGGAATTTGGAATATGAGAGGTTTTTTTCGCCTGAGAGGTTGTTTGTTTTGTTTTTTTTAATCCCTCGGGGGCACACAGGTGGATGGAAAGAGTAAAAATGTCAAATATCGGGAATGGGGAAGCGTGGGGTAAAAATGGAAAATGTGGGGTAGGAAGTACCGGGCATTGGATGTTACACGTAAAATAATGTAAAATATGAAATATAAAACATGAAATATAAAATATAAAAATATAAAAAATAAAATATAAATATACTATATAGGCTATATAAGATATATAATATATGATATATGATCTAGAATATATCATATATAATGTAAAATATGAAGTATAAAATATAAAATATAGAATATATAGTATGTCATAGATATAATATATGATATATGATACATTATATGCAATATATAATACATTATATAATGTATCATATATCATATATCATATATATTATATAATATATAATAGATAATAGATAATAGATAATAGATAATAGATAATAGATAATATATAATATATAATATATAATATAATATATAATATATAATATATAAATACAAAATATATAATATATAATATATAATATATAATATATAATATATAATATATAATATATAATATATAATATATAATATATAAATACAAAATATATAAAAAATATAAAGCACAAAATACAAAACCCACACGCTGCCTCTACTTTTTTTTTTCTTTTTTTTCTTTTTTTTCCCTCTTTTTTCGGGTACCTTTTCCAGCTTTTCCACCCCTTTTGTGGCGAAAACGAAAATCCAAAAAAACCGAAAACGAAAATCCCAAATCCCCCTGTCCTTCCCTGCGGAGGGAAACCTTCCCCCTTCCTCCTCCTCCTCCTCCTCCTCCTCCTCCTCCCCCCCCCAGCCTTTCCACCCTTTCCCAGCGCCATAAAACTTTTATTGCTGCTTTAATGGGAGTTTTCTTAGGGTTTGAGAGCATAAAAAAGCGAATTATTCACGGCCTTCCCCGCCCGCTTTCGCTGCTGGCTCAGCCTTGCTCTCCCCTCTCGCTTTCGCTTTTTTTTTTGGGGTTTTTTTTCCCCTGTTTTAATCCAAATTTGGGGTGCGCGGGGAGGCGCGGTGGGCGCACGTGGCTGCCGCGCACAGCCACACCAGAAATCATTCCGCTCTCTTCGCCACGACTCAGTTATTTCCGCCGAAATTCAATTATTTAGCGTTCAATTCAATAACATAGAAATTATGGATTTAATTCCTCCTCACTCCCCAGGGTCCCGGATGGGAACTCGGGGCCATTTTTGCATTTTCTTCTCTCTCTCTGTGGTGGTTTTCTTTTGTTGGTTTTTTTTTTAATTTTGTGCTTTTTTTTTCCCTCGTTTTTATTTATTTTATTCCTTTTTTTCCCATGATTAATCCCTTTTCCTTTGTTTTCCTCCCCTCTCCAATGGCAGCCCGGCCCTTCCTCCACGTGACCCCCCTTTGTGGGCGCCCGAATTCCCAGGATTTCACCCCAAACCAGGCTCCTCCATCCCTCCCCCACCTCCCTTTCTTTAAACAAAACCATTTTTTCCCCCCTCCAATTTTATTTCTTTATTTATTTTAAAATTTTGCTTTCCCCCCCCCCCACGGATAGGACGAGATAAAAGCGATAAGAGAAAAGTTTTATTGGGGAATTGTTCCGCGGACAACCCTTGAAGCGAGGAAAGAAAAGAATTTACTGTAAGAACAAAGGAAGAGCTCCGCGAGGAGGGGCGGGAGGGGAGGGAGCCGCGATGAAATTCTTCTAATTCAGGACTAAACAATCACAGGCTGCTGCTCTCATGCCTCCAGGAGAACTAATTACATTATTCATAAGTACCAACATAAAACTACTGCTTCTCCCTAAATTACAATAACTAAAAAGAAGGTACAGTGACAAGGGGAACACAATGTCCTTTTTTTTTTTTAATTATTATTATTATTATTAATAATATTATTTATTTTTTTTTCTTGTTTTTTATCTGCTTTTTTTTTTTTTTTTTTTTCGCTTTTTTTTTTTTTTTTTCAGAAGGGTAATACTAAAAAAAGTACCGTTTCATTCTTATTTTTTGTCTTTTTTTTTTTTTTTCTTTTCTCTCATATAAATACTAAGAGGGGGGGGGGATAAATAATACCAGGGGGAAAAAAAAAAAAAAATAAAAGCAAAATATTTCCAACTGGCTATAACCAATAAATATATCTGAATGTTCACCAGAACACACACCTAACTGAAGGGCGCCTCGACGGAGCTGAGAGCCCTTCAAAGTTGCTTTTTTTTTTTAATTATTATTAATTTTTTTGTTTGTTTTTAATACCCATTATATGTAAACTCTAAGTGCAACAAAGACGTCCAGGCAGGAAAGCGTCAGCGGATCCCGTTGGCTTCTGCTTCCGTGGAGGACATTCCCTCTGCTCAAATATACCCTGTTTTCACCTCAGCTCGGGAGGAGAGGAGGAAAGAAGCTCAGGATTTCCCTGATTTTCTCAGTTTTTTGTTTTTTTTTTTCTTCTGCTCGTCAACCCTAAAAAAAAAAAAAAAAAAACAACACTCCCAAAAAAAAAAAAAATTAAAAAAAAAATAATTTAAAAATTCAAAATAAAAACACTCCCCAAATGGAGAAATGAAGATTTTTCACCTCAGCAGAGGCGAAGGAAGGGAAATATTCAGCCCTGGCGACTCTTTCTTCTCCTCTCTTTGGAATTTTGGGAGAGGGGAAAAAAAAAAAAAGGAGGGATTGAGGCGTTTCCTCGACCCTTGGTGGGGTTCGACCGCTCTTATCCCAAAGTTTTTCATGTTTTTGTTTTATTTTTGTGGTGCTGCGTTGGGGAGGGGGAGCAGGGCCTGGAGGGACGAGCGTGGCTCCCGGCCCTCGGCAGGTGCGGATATTCCCAGGATTTTGGGGGGTTTGGTGGGAAGTGACGCGGTGGGAAAGTGGATTTCTCCTTTTCCGGTGGGAAAGTGGATTTCTTCTTTTTCCGGTCAGAAATTGGATTTATCCCTTTTCCAGTCAGAAATTGGATTTCTCCCTTTTCCGGTGGGAAATTGGATTTCTCCTTTTCCGGTGGGAAAGTGGATTTCTCCTTTTCCGGTCAGAAATTGGATTTTTCCCTTTTCCGGTGGGAAATTGGATTTCTCCCTTTTCCAGCGGGAAATTGGATTTGTCCTTTTTCCAGTGGGAAATTGGATTTTTTTCCCTCTGTAGTGGTGCTTTTCCAGTCAGAAATTGGATTTCTTCTTTTTCCAGTGGGAAATTAGATTTATCCCTTTTCCGGTGGGAAATTGGATTTCTCCTTTTCCGGTCAGAAATTGGATTTCTCCCTTTTCCGGTGGGAAATTGGATTTTTTTTCCCCTTTGTAGTGGTGCTTTTCCAGTGGGAAATTGGATTTCTCCTTTTTCCAGTGGGAAATTGGATTTCTTCTTTTTCCGGTCAGAAATTGGATTTATCCCTTTTCCAGTGGGAAATTGGATTTGTCCTTTTTCCGGTGGGAAATTGGATTTGTCCTTTTTCCAGTGGGAAATTGGATTTTTTTCCCTCTGTAGTGGTGCTTTTTCAGTCAGAAATTGGATTTCTTCTTTTTCCGGTGGGAAATTGGATTTCTCCTTTTTCCGGTGGGAAACTGGACCTATCCCTTTTCCAGTGGGAAACTGGACTTATCCCTTTTCCGGTCAGAAATTGGATTTATCCCTTTTCCGGTGAGAAATCGGATTTTTCCTTTTTCCGGTCAGAAATTGGATTTCCCCCTTTTCCAGCGGGAAGGGACGGCCCCTCCCCTGAGGGCGGGGAAGGGAAGCACAGGTGGATCTGGAGGAGTGGGGAACGTCCTGGTGGATCTCTTTGGGGTTTTTTTTTGGATGCAGAGACCCCAGAACTTGCCTGGCGGACTCTCCTCCTTCCCAGCATCCGGGAATTACCGGTGACGATCCGGACGTGGCTTGGAACCGACGGATTTGGCCGCGTCAACCCTGCGGGATTCCCACAAAACCACGCCGAGCCCGTTTCAGAAACATTTCTGTCGAAACCCTTCCAAAAACCACCAAAAACTCTTGGATTTTGTGCTCGCAACAAACCCCGAGCGCGACAACCCCGCCGAAACCAGCGAGGCCGGAGAGCAACCCAACACAACCATCCCTGAAACCCAAACCGCCCCTTTTTCTCCCCAAAACCACCTTCCCCCTCTCACAGGTGGGTGAGCTTGGGCGCCTCTTGGATTCTGCCCTGAGAAGTCGCGTGGTGCGACGAGAGCTCCGCGTAGGCGGCGTGGCTCTCGCACGGTCCCTGGGGCTGGCCCGGGGCCACCCCTCCGTAGTCCACGCCGCCGGCCTGGTGGTGTGGCAGGTGGTTGAGGCCGTAAAGAGCCGGGCCCGAGGCGGGCAGAGAATCCACAAAGTTCCCTCCGACGTACGCCGGGCTGCCCTGCATGCCGGCCGGCCCGTAGGCCACGCCGTTGGCCTGCAGCACGTGCGGCTCGTACTCGGCCGCCCCGGCGGCCCCCGGCGTATTTCTGCTGGCTCGGGCAACCCTTCAGGGGCGCTTGGTAGCCGGGGGCGGCCACGGCGTAGCTGTTTTGGTGGGGTTTGCCGAAGGACGGCGGCGACGGCGCCTCGTAGGCGCCGCTCATGGGGTGCAAGGCGTTGAGGAACCCCGCCGAGGCCTGCATGGGCTGCGGGGGGCTGCCCGCCGGGGAAGGCCCTCCGGAGGAAGAGCCGCCCATGCCTTTGGATTTCTGATCCTTTTTGTACTTCATCCTCCTGTTCTGGAACCAGATCTTGATCTGGCGCTCGCTGAGGTTCAGCAGGTTGGCCATCTCCACGCGCCGCGGCCGGCACAGGTAGCGGTTGAAGTGGAATTCCTTCTCCAGCTCCACCAGCTGCGCGCTGGTGTAGGCCGTGCGCGCCCTCTTGGAGGCCGAGGAGCCCGGCGGGCTTTTCTCTCCTCCGCCGCCGCCGCCGCTGCCGCCGCCGCAGGTTTCTGTCGGGCACCCGGAATGAAATAAAAGAGAATTACTTACGCGCGGAAATTGAAAGCGTCGCTCCTTAATAAACGCTCCCCTCGCCCCGCCGCGCCAGCCCGCGCTCCGTGACCGTGGCATTTATTAAGAGTTCTGCTCTCCGAAGCCGCCCCGGCTTTATGAAAATTGGATCATGTCATGTAGCGGAGGATTCCGGGGCCCCGCGGTTGAGGGGGAGATGATTGCCCGCGGAGAATTTTCCGGCAAACGACGTTTGGCAGGGCGGCCGCGGGGTCAATTAATGCGGGGGTCAGGAGGGGGTCGCTTTGCGACACCGAATATTCGCCTCCGCACCGAGCCTTTCCCAGCGGTGAGGTCGGTAAATCGCGCGGATGGGGGACGGCGAGGTTTGTCAAAATCGTGGGAAACCCCAGATGGAATTTTTGGGTTTTATCTGAATTTTTTCAGTGAATTTTTTTGGTTTTTATCTGAATTTCTCTGTGAATTTTTGGGTTTTATCTGAATTTTTTGGTGAATTTTTTTGGTTTTTGACTGAATTTTTCTGCGAATTTTTGGGTTTTATCTGAATTTTTTGGTGAATTTTTTTGGTTTTGGCCTGAGTTTATCCACGAATTTTTTGGGTTTTATCTGAACTTTTTGGTGAATTTTTTTTTGGTTTTGTCTGAATTTATCCACGAATTTCTGGGTTTTATCTGAACTTTTTGATGAATTTTTTGGTTTTTATCTGAATTTATCTGCGATTTTTTGGGTTTTTTATCTGAATTTTTTGGTGAATTTTTTTGTTTTTATCTGAATTTATCCACGAATTTTTGGGTTTTATTTGAATTTTTTGGTGAATTTTTTTGGTTTTGTCTGAATTTCTCTGTGAATTTTTGGGTTTTTATCTGAATTTTTTGGTGAATTTTTTTGGTTTTGGTCTGAATTTATCTGTGAATTTTGGGCTTTATCTGAATTATTTGGTGAATTTTTTTGGTTTTGGTCTCAATTTATCCACGAATTTTTGGGTTTTATCTGAATTATTTGGTGATTTTTTTTTTTGTTTTGGTCTGAATTTATCCACAAATTTTTGGGTTTTATCTGAATTTTTCGGTGAATTTTTTTGGTTTTGATCTGAATTTATCCACGAATTTTTGGGTTTTATCTGAACTTTTTGGTGAATTTTTTGGTTTTTATCTGAATTTATCTGCAAATTTTTTTGTTTTATCTGAATTTATCTGAATTGTAGCAAATCCGAGTTGAATTTTTGTTTTTTTATCTGAATTTATCGGTGAATTTTTGGTTTTTATCTGAATTTACCTGCGAATTTTTTGGTTTTTATCTGAATTTACCTGTGAAATTTTTTAGTTTTATCTGAATTTATCTGAATTGTGGCAAATCCAAATGCAATTTTTGGTTTTTATCTGAATTCATCTGAGACCTGGTAAATACAAATGGAATTTTTGGTTTTTATCTGAATTTATCTGAACCGTGGCAAATCCGAGCCGAATTTTTGGGTTTTTATCTGAATTGGGGCAAATCCAAACTGAAATTTTTGGGGTTTATCCTAATTCATCTGAGATCTGGTACATCCAAACCGAATTGTGGTAAATCCAAACAGAATTTTATGGTTTTATCTGAATTTATCTGAACTGTGGCAAATCCAAGCCGAATTTTTGGGTTTTATCTGAATTAATCTGAATTGTGGCAAAGCCAAACGGGATTTTCGGGTTTTATCCAAATTTATCTGAACTGTGGCAAATCCAAGCTGAATTTTTGGGTTTTATCTGAATTAATCTGAACTGTGGCAAATCCAAACGGGATTTCTGGTTTTAATCTGAATTAATCTGAACTGTGGCAAATCCAAATGGGATTTTTGCTTTTATCTGAATTTATCTGAACTGTGGCAAATCTGAGCCGAATTTTTGGTTTTTATCTGAATTTATCTGGACTGTGGCAAATCCAAATGGGATTTTTGCTTTTAATCTGAATTTATCTGGACTTTTGGTGGGGCACAAGGAGAAGCTGGACGTGGGGCGCCACATCTGCTCTCTCTGAGCGCCGGGGAGGCACCAAAGGGAATTCCAGCCGCGGGCTGAGCGCCTGGGAGAACATTTGCCCCCAGATTTGTGTCCACCAGGCCTGGCCTCATCACCCGCGGTCGCGTTTCAAATAAAACCACAAATAAATAAACCCGGTGCGGGCGGGCAGTGCCCGCTGCCAGGACCCTCCCGGGGGTTTGTTTGGAAATCTGGGCAGGAAAACGGGAATTTGGGTCTATCCTAAAGTGATTCCTCCAACCCTTAGACCTGTCCTTGGTAAATCTGGGCGGAAAAAATGGGAATTTGGGTCTATCCTAAACTGATTCCTCCTACCCTTAGACCTGTCCTTGGAAATCTGGGCAGGAAAACGGGAATTTGGGTCTATCCTAAACTGATTCCTCCAACCCTTAGACCTGTCTTTGGTAAATCTGGGTGGAAAAATGGGAATTTGGGTTTATCCTAAACTGATTCCTCCAACCCTTTGTGATTCTTAGACCTCTCTTCGGGATTCTGGCCTGGAAAATGGGAATTTGGGTCCATCCTAAACTGATTCCTCCAACCCTTAGACCTGTCCTTGGAAATCTGTGAGGAAAAACGGGAATTTGGGTCTATCTTAAACTGATTCCTCCTACCCTTAGACCTGTCCTTGGAAATCTGGGCAGAAAAACCAGAATTTGGGTTTATCCTAAACTGATTCCTCCAACCCTTAGACCTGTCCTTGGTAAATCTGGGTGGAAAAATGGGAATTTGGGTTTATCCTAAACTGATTCCTCCAACCCTTTGTGATTCTTAGACCTGTCTTTGGTAAATCTGGGCAGGGAAAACGGGAATTTGGGTCTATCCTAAACTGATTCCTCCAACCCTTTGTGATTCTTAGACCTGTCTTTGGTAAATCAGGGTGGAAAAAACGGGAATTTGGGTCTATCCTAAACTGATTCCTCCAACCCTTAGACCTGTCCTTGGAAATCTGGGCAGAAAAAACCAGAATTTGGGTCTATCCTAAAGTGATTCCTCCAACCCTTAGACCTGTCTTTGGTAAATCTGGGTGGAAAAAACGGGAATTTGGGTCTATCTTAAACCGATTCCTCCAACCCTTTGCTGTTCTTAGGCCTGTCTTCGGGATTCTGGCCTGGAAAATGGGGAATTTGGGTTTTTCCTAAACTCATTCCTCCAACCCTTTGTGATTCTTAGACCTGTCTTTGGTAAATCTGGGTGGAAAAATGGGAATTTGGGTTTATCCTAAACTGATTCCTCCAACCCTTTGTGATTCTTAGACCTGTCCTTGGAAATCTGGGTGGAAAAAACGGGAATTTGGGTCTATCCTAAACTGATTCTTCCAACCCTTAGACCTGTCCTTGGAAATCTGGGAGGAAAAACGGGAATTTGGGTCTATCCTAAACTGATTCCTCCAACCCTTAGACCTGTCTTTGGGAAATCTGGGTGGAAAAACGGGAATTTGGGTTTATCCTAAACTGATTCCTCCAACCCTTTGTGATTCTTAGACCTCTCTTCGGGATTCTGGCCTGGAAAATGGGAATTTGGGTCCATCCTAAACTGATTCCTCCAACCCTTAGACCTGTCCTTGGAAATCTGGGCAGGAAAACGGGAATTTGGGTCTATCCTAAACTGATTCCTCCAACCCTTAGACCTGTCCTTGGAAATCTGGGCAGAAAAACCAGAATTTGGGTCTATCCTAAACTGATTCCTCCAACCCTTAGACCTGTCTTTGGGAAATCTGGGTGGAAAAACCGGAATTTGAGTCTATCCTAAACTGATTCCTCCAACCCTTAGACCTGTCCTTGGTAAATCTGGGTGGAAAAACCGGGAATTTGGGTCTATCCTAAACTGATTCCTCCAACCCTTTGTGATTCTTAGACCTGTCCTTGAAAATCTGGGCAGGAAAACGGGAATTTGGGTCTATCCTAAACTGATTCCTCCAACCCTTAGACCTGTCCTTGGTAAATCTGGGTGGAAAAATGGGAATTTGGGTTTATCCTAAAGTGATTCCTCCAACCCTTAGACCTGTCTTTGGGAAATCTGGGCAGAAAAAGAGGAATTTGGGTCTATCTTAAACTGATTCCTCCAACCCTTTGCTGTTCTTGGACCTCTCTTTGGAATTCTGGCCTGGAAAATGGGAATTTGGGTCCATCCTAAACTGATTCCTCCAACCCTTAGACCTGTCCTTGGAAATCTGGGAGGAAAAACGGGAATTTGGGTCTATCCTAAAGTGATTCCTCCAACCCTTAGACCTGTCTTTGGGAAATCTGGGTGGAAAAACGGGAATTTGGGTTTATCCTAAACTGATTCCTCCAACCCTTTGTGATTCTTAGACCTCTCTTCGGGATTCTGGCCTGGAAAATGGGAATTTGGGTCCATCCTAAACTGATTCCTCCAACCCTTAGACCTGTCCTTGGAAATCTGGGCAGGAAAACGGGAATTTGGGTCTATCCTAAACTGATTCCCTCCAACCCTTAGACCTGTCCTTGGAAATCTGGGCAGAAAAACCAGAATTTGGGTCTATCCTAAACTGATTCCTCCTACCCTTAGACCTGTCTTTGGGAAATCTGGGTGGAAAAACGGGAATTTGGGTCTATCCTAAAGTGATTCCTCCAACCCTTTGTGATTCTTAGACCTGTCTTTGGTAAATCTGGGTGGAAAAACGGGAATTTGGGTCTATCCTAAACCGATTCCTCCAACCCTTTGCCGTTCTTAGACCTCCCTTTGGAATTCTGGGCCAGAAAATGGAAATCTGGACCTTCCTCAAACATATTTCTCCGACCCTTTGCCATTCTTAGACCTCCCTTTGGAATTCTGGGCCGGAAAATGGGAATCTGGGCCTTCCCTAAACTGATTTCTCCGACCCTTTGGGGTATTTAGACCTCCCTTTGGGCTGCTGGGGGGAAAAGAGGAATTTGGGTCTTCCCTAAACTGATTCCTCCAAGCCTTTGACGCCTCTTTGGAATTCCGGGCCAGAAAATGGAAATTTGGGTCTTCCCTAAACCCATTCCTGCAACCCTTAGACCTCTCTTTAGAATTCTGGGCCAGAAAATGGAAATTTGGGTCTTCCCCAAACCAATTCCTCCAACCCTTAGACCTCTCTTTGGAATTCCAGGCCATAAAACAGGAATTTGGTCCTTCCCCAAACCGATTCCTCCAACTCTCAGACCTCTCTTTGGAATTCTGGGCCAGAAAATGGAAATTTGGGTCTTCCCTAAACCGATTCCTGCAACCCTTAGACCTCTCTTTGGAATTCTGGGCCATAAAACAGGAATTTGGTCCTTCCCCAAACCAATTCCTCCAACCCTTAGACCTCTCTTCGGAATTCTGGGCTGGGAAACAGGAATTTGGTCCTTCCCTAATGCAATTCCTCCAACCCTTAGACCTCTCCTTGGAATTCCAGGCCAGAAAATGGAAATTTGGTCCTTCCCTAAACCCATTCCTGCAACCCTTAGACCTCTCTTTGGAATTCCAGGCCAGAAAATGGAAATTTGGCTTTTCCCTAAACCGATTCCTCCAACCCTTAGACCTCTCCTTGGAATTCTGGGCCAGAAAACAGGAATTTGGTCCTTCCCCAGAGCGATTCCTCCGACCCTTTGCCATTCTTAGACCTCTTTCACCAACTCTTTTTTGGTTTTTTTTTTTTTGTTGCTTTCTCAACCTTGTCACTTCACCGCGGGCGAGGCCGGAGCGCGCCGCCGCGGCCCGGCCGTCTACCTGCGCCGGGCGAGCCGTTCTTCTGCTTGGAGTTCTGCCTCGACTCCTTCATCCAGGGGAAGATCTGCTTGGCGATGCCGGCGCCCAGGTTGGCTTTGCCGGGGACGCTTTTCCCCCCGCCGGCCTGGCCGCCGCCGTCGGCGCTGCCGCCGTTGGGCGACGCCGGCGCCTCGCCGGGCCGCATGCAGCTGCCGTTGAGCTCTTTATTTTTGCCGTGCGTTGCGGCGCTGCCGAGGGACTGCAGGGAGCAGGAGGACCTCTGGAAGTCGTTCTCCACGTGCGAGGAGGCCTGGAAAGGCTGCTGGGCGCCCTCGTAGCCGAATCCATTGGCGGCGCCGCTGCCGTAGGAGTAACCCCCGAAGAGCGCGGAGCTGTCGTAGTACGAGGCCTTCTGCATCTTCCGCGAGGGTTTTTTTGGCTACCAGGGTCTTGACACCCCTATGGCAGAACATTGGCACCCCGAGGCCACGTGACGGCCCCTCTCCAGCTGTCTGGTGGGAGCTGACCTGAAAGGTTAGGAGAAAAAAACACAATAACAGCGCCAGGAATCCATCTTGGGGCCTGAAAGGCCGCTGACATGAATAGGGTCCCGCGCAGCGGTGCCGGGGAGCAGATGCTGCCGGCGGATTTCACCCCGCCGAGGCTCGGCGAGTTTTTGGTTTCCCCGCGGAGTTTTGGGGGCGGCGGCTCCTTTTGGGCTCCCGCGCGTTGGATTCATCCCCCCCCCGCCGCCCCCCAGGCGCAAATCCCCGCTCGGACGTCGCCTCTCGCGCTTTTTACGCACCCCGATGGAAAAAAAAACCCGAAATCGGCACAGAAATGAGAGCGCGGAACGGAGGAGCACCGAAAAAAAAAACAAACAACCAACCAAAGCCTTGCTGATCCTACCCAACTCACAGCCCCCCCAGAAAACCTCCCGCAGCAGGAATTCAAAGTTTAGCACCAGGGGTTGTTTGATTTTGAGCTGCAAACAGCAAAAATCCGTGTTTTCCCTCTAGATAACAGCAAAAATCCCTGTTTTTCCCCCAGGAAACAGCAAAAATCCGTGGTTTTTTCCCAAGTAACAGCAAAAATCTGCGTTTTCCCCCCCAGGTAACAGCAAAAATCCCTGTTTTTTCCCCTAGATAACAACAAAAATTCATGTTTTCCCCCCAGGTAGCAGCAAAAATCCATGTTTTTTTCCCAGGTAACAGCAAAAATCCGTGTTTTCCCCCCCCAGGTAACAGCAAAAATCCCTGTTTTTTTCCCCAGATAACAGCAAAAACCCGTGTTTTCCCCCCAGGTAACAGCAAAAATCCGTGGTTTCCCCCCAGATAACAGCAAAAATCCGTGTTTTCCCCCCCAGGTAGCAGCAAAAATCCATGTTTTTTTCCCAGGTAACAGCAAAAATCCGTGTTTTCCCCCCCCAGATAACAGCAAAAATCCATGTTTTCCCCCCAGGTAGCAGCAAAAATCCATGTTTTTCACCCAGGTAACAGCAAAAATCTGTGTTTTCCCTCTAGATAACAGCAAAAATCCGTGTTTTCCCCCCAGGAAACAGCAAAAATCCGTGTTTTCCCCCCAGGTAACGCTGTCCTGGCACACTTGGCTCCCTTTTTTTGTTTACACAGGAACTCCCAGCGCCTCTGGAATCCGGGCAAAGACTCGCGGCAGGAACACAAAAATGCCATTTCTTGCCCTCTCTGACAGCACAGGTTGAATTTAGAGAATAAATCCCTTTTTTTTTTTTTTTTTTCCCGGCACGGTTTTGTGTTTCTCATCCCGAATCCAGGCAGGCGCTGATCCCGAACGCGGTGGGGTTTAATCGCTGTCGTTATTTTTATTTTTTTTCCCCCTCTCTCTCTCTTTCTCTTGGAAAACAAACACTTCACGAGGCCATTTGCTCCTCCTTGGATTTTCCCCCCTCCCTCAATCCAAGCTCGAAAAATCGGGGGGGGGGGAGAAAAAAAAACAAAAAAAACAAAAAAACCCCACAACAATCCAAAGCTTAAAAATCACAAAATTAAACCTTTTTTTTTTTTTTTTCCCCCGTCTCTTATTTTTCTCCCTTTCTTTCTTTTCCCCCCCCCCCCAACAGAAACTTTCTCCTTCGTTCAAGCAGAGCAGAAATAGGCCGGAAAAAAATAAAAAAAAAAATAAAAAAAAGGTGAAAACTGGAAATAATCAGCAGAGGGGATTTGGAAACTCCTCTCTGCAGCCGCCGAGCCTTCGCCGTGGGGATTGATACCCATTGTATATTTAATCGTCTGCCTTGTATATTCAATTTTATCTGGGCCTCTTTCACCCTGGAGAACAAACCCAAACAAACCCCGCCGAGATAAAGCCCAGCGCGAGATTTTTAAGTGCCGGGGGTTTAACAGAAGCCGCAGCTCGACGATAAATAAATAACTTTTTTTTTTTTTTTTTTTTTTTTTTTTTTTTTTTTTTTTTTTTTTTTTTTGGGTTTGGTTTTTTCCTCCCCTCTTTTCCTGGCTGCTGTTTTTAATGTCACGTCACAGCAAAGCTCCGTTTGCTTCATCCCATCCTCCGAGCGTCCGCCGAGGGAACGCTCGGCTTTTTTTTTTTTGTTGTTGTTGTTGTTTTGTTTGTTTTTTTAAGGATTATTTATTTAATTTTTTACCCTGATTAAATCCTTCCCGCATTCCCAAATCCGCATCGGATCTTCCTCGGAGATGCGTTATTGTCTGCGCCGAGGGCAGATCCTCGCTGCGAGTTATTCTGCTCCTCCTCCTCCTCCTCCTCCTCCTCCTCCTCCTCCCTGGCCATGATAAATTTGTCTTATTAAAAAGTAGCCTCCGCTCCCCGAGCCGTGAATTAATTAATTAACAAACAGCAGCGCCTCGATTATGAATAGGTTTGCTGGAAAATATCTGCGAGGGGGCAGAGGTGGGAATTTCTCCAAGGCCTTTCTGTCTGCTAAAGATTTATTTAAAAAAAAAAAAAAAAACAAACAAAACACACCCAAAACAAACCCAAAGCAGAACCTTGTGATGCTCGCTAAAAATAACGGCGATTTTTTTTTTTTTTTCCCCTTTTCAACTTTTTTTTTTTTTTTTTTTATGGTTCTCGTTGTTTTAAAAGGTCCATAAAATAAATTTACAACCCCCTCCGCCTCGCTCGTGGCTCCGCTTTGTACCTCATCGCTCAGCGCCTCACAAATGCCGCTCATTTATCTTCGCCCGCGACGGCCGCAATCCTAATTATTTACTCCAAGGAATTGCTTAGGGAAGGGGAAAAAAAAACCCGAAACAAAAAGGGAAAAAAGGGAAAAAAAAAAGAAAAAAAAAAGAAAGAAAGAAAGAAAGAAAAAGAGGGGGAAAAAAAAAAAAAGAAGCCCGGGCAGAATAATAAATAATAAATATTGGATGATCTGCTCCAGTGAAAGGCGGGCGGGAGCTGCTCCAGCTCCGAGTTTCACTTTTTCAGCGATTCCCCAAAAACTCTTTGTAACTTTGGAGGGAGAGGATTCGGCGTTATTTAAATTAAAAAAAAAAAAAAAAAAAAATTTAAAAAATAATTAAGGATGGGGAGAGGGAAAGGTGAGGCAGGGAAAGGGTTGTGGGGAGGATGATCCGGGGGAAAAATAGAAATATAGAAATGTAGAAGTGTGGAGGTGTGGGAGTATGGGAGAACAGAAAGGTAGAAGTGTAGAAAAATAGAAATATAGAAAAATATAGGGAAATAGAAAAATAGAACTATAGAAATATAGAAACACGGAAGTCTAGAAATATAGAACTATAGAAAGATAGAAAGAAAGGCAGAAAGATAGAAAAATAGAACTATAGAAAAATATGGAAAAATATCAACATAGAAAGATAGAAAAATAGAAAACTATAGAAATATAGAAATCCAGGAGTATAGAAATGCAGATACATAGAAATATAGAAGTATAAAAATACAGAGAGAGAAATGGAGAATACAGAGATAAAGACAGAGAGAAATAGAGAGATAGAAATAGAGAAATAGAGAGAAATAGAGAAATAGAGAGATAGAGAAAGAGAGAAATACAGAGATAGAGAAATAGAGAAATCGAGAAATACACAGATAGAGAAATAGAGAAACAGAGAAACAGAGAAAGAGAGAAAGAGAGAGAAATCGAGAAATACACAGATAGAGAGAAATAGAGAAACAGAGAAATAGAGAAATGGAGAAATACAGAGATAGAGAGAAATAGAGAAACAGAGAAATAGGGAAACAGAGAAACAGATAAATAGAGAAACAGAGAGAGATAATCGAGAAATAGAGAAACAGAGAACTAGGGAAATACAGAGATAGAGAGAAATAGAGAAATAGCGAAATAGAGAAATAGAGAAACAGAGAAATAGAGAGATAATAGAGAAATAGAGAAATAGAGAAACAGAGAACTAGAGAAATACAGAGATAGAGAGAAATAGAAAAATAAAGAAATAGAGAAACAGAGAACTAAAGAAATACAGAGATAGAGAGAAATACAGAGATAGAGAGAAATAGAGAAATAAAGAAATAGAGAAACAGAGAAATGCAGAGATACAGAAACAGAGACAGAGGAGCAGAGAAGCAGAGAAATGCAGAGCTACAGAAACAGAGACAGAGGAGCAGAGAAGCAGAGAAATGCAAAGTACAGAACTGATCAGGCGGGCGGGGGCCCGGAGGAAGCCGAGCCTGGCGGGCTCTGCTGGAGCAGCGTCCCCCTCCATGTTGGAAAATCCCAATTTCCCGACCCGAGCGCGCCTCTCCCCTCCCCCGCTCAGGCCGGGTTTAGCCCCGGCGCTTTAATTCCGGTTCTTATTAATCCGAAATATTCCAAGCGCGTCCCCTGCAACAATGGCAGGGAGCTGGGAGCGAGCCCAGCGCCGGGAAAACAACGGAGCCGTCCCCAAATTTGCCTTCCTCCCTCCTCCCCTGCCCCCAAAGCGACAACTCCCTCCGGCTGGGAGAACGCGGAAAAAAAAAAAAATTAAAAAAAATTAAAAACAACGCGTGGAGAGGCAGAAAAAAAAAAAGAAAAAAAAAAAAGTTAAAAAAAAAATTAAAAGCGCGGGGAGAGGCGGAAAAAAAATTAAAAAAGAAAATTACAAGCGCAGGAAGAGGCGGGAAAAGAAATTAAATAAATAAATAAATAAATAAATAATAAAGAGGGTGGGGGTGGCGGAAAAAAAAAATTTAAAAGTGCAAGGAGAGGTGGAAAAAAATAAATAAAATAAATAAGAAAAAACACACGCGGGGAGAGGCCGGGAAATAAATAAATAAATAATTTTAAAAACCGCGGGGAGAGGAGGAAAAATAAATTAAATAAATAATTTTTTTAAAAGCGCGGGGAGAGGCGGAAAATAATAAGTAAATAATAAGAAAAAACGCGTGGAGAGGCGGAAAAAAAAAATAAGTAAATAATAAGAAAAACCACGGGGAGAGCCGGAAAAAATAAGTAAATAATAAAAAAACCGCGTGGAGAGACGGGAGAAAATTAAATAAATAATTTTAAAAACCGCGGGGAGAGGCGGAAAAAAATAAGTAAATAATAAGGAAAAAAACCGCGGGGAGAGGCGGAAAAAAATTAAATAAATAATTTTAAAAACCCGTGAGGAGAGGCGGAAAAGAATTAAATAAATAATTTTTTAAACCGCGGGGAGAGGCGGAAAAAAATAAGTAAATTATAAAAAAACCGCGGGGAGAGCCGGAAAAAATAAGTAAATAATAAGAAAAACCGCGGGGAGAGCCGGAAAAAAATAAGTAAATAATAAGAAAAACCGCATGGAGAGACGGAAAAAAATTAAATAAATAATTTTAAAAACCCGCGGGGAGAGGCGGAAAAAAAAATTTTAAAAAAAATTAAAACGCGGGCAGAGGCGGGGAAAAAAAAAATTAAATAAATAATAAATAAATTTTAAAAAAAAGAGAGAGAAAAGGTGGGGGTGGCGGAATTTAAAAAAAAAAAACAACCCCGAGCAGGCGGTGGGTGAGGGCTGCAAAAGAGGCTCTGCGTGGAAGGGAGCTCAAAGCTTGTGAACTCTTCTTGAACCGAGCTCGGAGTCATATGGTCATAAATCATCGGGACATACACTCCGCCATTCACAAAGTGAGCGCCTACTTAAGTCCGGCTTACCTTAGTCTCAGACGAGCCAAGCCCAGGCAGACATAATATATTTTCACATCCAGCATCCACGCAATCAATAAGCGAGGAGTGACCCCCCCCTCCCCTTCCCCTCCCGCTACTCCTCGCTTTTTTTTTTTTTCTGCTTTTTTTTTTTTTTTTTTGCTCTCTCTTTTTTTTTTCTGTCTCTCAAAACGTTACGGGGGTGAAGCGTTAAAATAAGGAAAATATTAAAAAAAAATAGAATCTAGCGAATCCGGTTTGATGGCGGGTGGGATGGGTTGGTAAATTTTTTTTTTTTTTTTTAAATTAAAATAATAAATTTAAGGAAAAAAAAAAAAAAAGCGAAGAGGGGGGGAGGGGGTTCAGGCAGGCGGTGGCGGAGGCTCAAATTGTCTCGCTCGCTCTGCGTTTTTTGGCGGTGGGGGGGGAAGGAGGGGAAAAAAATATAAATAAAATAATAATAATAATTTTTTTAAAAAAAAATCGGGATGCCCCCCAGGTTTTCCCGAAAAGCCGAGGGGGTTTGGGAATGGCCAGAGGCTGGAGGTTCCACTTGGCCTCTGGTACGCGCTGCTCACTGATAACAATGGCCTCTGCTCGAGCAAAGGGGAAGAAGGGAGAGGAGAAGGGAGGAAAAAAAAAAAAAAAAAAAAAAAGAGAGAGAAGAAAAAAAAAAAAAAAAAAAAAGAAAAAGCGGCCGGAAATTCGGAAATTCGGAAATTTGGAAATTTAGAAATTCCGCCTCCCCCCCTCCTCGGCACCACCCGAACCCCCCCACCCTGGAAGCGCCGGGATGAAAATTAAAATTAAATTGAAATTCAATGGGAATGGAAATGGGGAGGGGGAGGTTGGGGGGGGGGGGCTCGGAGGGGCAGGAGGGGATGGGGAGGGGGGGGGAGGAGCGGGGAACCCCCAGAAATCGGGGTTCGCTTTTGGGGGGCGGGGGGGGGAAAGGGCGAACCGTGGGGCACGGGCCGGGCAGGGCGCGGCGGCGGCGCCCTTTGATCCGCGCCATGAACAATTAGGCGTCAATTTATGCAAATGAGCCGCGGTCCCAGCGCCGGGGCCCCCCCCCCCGTCCCCTCCTGTCCCCCCCTGTCCCCCCTGTCCCCTCCTGTCCCCACTGTCCCCCTTGTCCCCCCCTGTCCCTCTGTCCCCCCCTGTCCCCCCTGTCCCCTCCTGTCCCCCCCTGTCCCATCCTGTCCCCCCCTGTCCCCCCTGTCCCCCCCTGTCCCCTCCTGTCCCCTCCTGTCCCCCCTGTCCCCTCTGTCCCCCCCTGTCCCCCCCCTGTCCCCTCCTGTCCCCCCTGTCCCCACTGTCCCCCACTGTCCCCCCTGTCCCCTCCTGTCCCTCCTTGTCCCTCCCTGTCCCTCCCTGTCCCCCCTTGTCCCCCCCTTGTCCCCCCCTGTCCCCTCCTGTCCCCCCTGTCCCCACTGTCCCCCACTGTCCCCCCTGTCCCCTCCTGTCCCGCCTGTCCCCCCCTGTCCCCCCAAATTCCCCTCCTGCCCCCTCCTGTCCCCTCCTGTCCCCCCCCCGTCCCCCCAAATTCCCCTCCTGTCCCCCCTGTCCCCCCTGTCCCTCTGTCCCCTACTGTCCCCTCCTGTCCCCCCTGTCCCCCCAAATTCCCCTCCTGTCCCCCCCGTCCCCCCCTGTCCCCCTCCTGTCCCCTCCTGTCCCGCCTCTGTCCCCCCCGTCCCCTCCTGTCCCCCCTGTCCCCCCCTGTCCCCTCCTGTCCCCCCCCGTCCCCTCCGCGGCTCCTCCAGGAGCTGAGGGGGCTCCCCCCAAATTTCCCTTCTCGCAGTCACCCCAAAACCCAAACTTCAAATTTTTGCAGTTTTTCAACGCTCCGTGTTGCTACAACTCGGAGTAACGTCAGTGTAACTTTGAGCACCCCGAGGGGCCTCCCCAAATTTCCCTTCTCGCAGTCACCCCAAAAACCAAACCCCAAAATTTTGGGGTGTCTGAACGCTCAGTGTTGCTACAACTCGGAGTAACTTCGGCGGAACTTTGAGCACCCCGAGGATGCTCCCCACAATTTCCCTTCTCGCTGGCACCCCAAACCCCAAACTTCAGTTTTTGGGGTGTCTGAATGCTCGCTGTTCCTACAACTCGGAGTAACTTCGGCGGAACTTTGCACATCCCAAAGGGGGCTCCCCAGATTTCCCTTCTCGCAGTCACCCCAAAAACCAAACCCCAAAATTTTGGGGTGTCTGAATGCTCGGTGTCACTACAACTCGGAGTAACTTCAGTGGAGTAAGTCCACAACTTTCAGCACCCTTAGGGGGTTCCCCCAATTTCCCTGCTCTGCGCAGCCCCCCCAAAACCCAAACTCACTTTTTGGGGTTTTGAATGCTCGGTGTTGCTACAACTCGGAGTAACTTCGGCGGAACTTTGAGCACCCCAGAGCCAATTTCCCTTCTCCTCAGCCACCCCAAAAACCGAACCCCAAAATTTTCTAGGGGAGGTATTGAGCAATTCTCGTTATTTCTACAACTCGGAGTAACCTCAGCGGAACACTGAGCACCCCAAGGATGCTCCCCCCAGTTTTCCTTCTCGCAGTCACCCCAAACTTCAGGTTTCGGGGTGTCTGAACGCTCAGTGTTGTTACAACTCGGAGTAACTTTGGCAGAGCTTTGAGCATCCCAAGGGGGCTCCCCCAATTTCCCTTCGCGCAGTCACCCCAAAAAACAAACCCCAAAATTTTGGCATTTCTGAATGCTCGCTGTTGCTACAACTTGGAGTAACTTCGGCGGAACACTGAGCACCCCAAGGATGCTCCCCCCAATTTCCCTTCCCCTCGCAGTCACCCCAAACCACAAACTCCATTTTTGGGGTTTTGAATGCTCCGTGTTGCTACAACTTGGAGTAACTTCGGCGGAACTTTGAGCACCCCAGAGCCAATTTCCCTTCTCCTCAGCCACCCCCAAAAACCGAACCCCATTTTTGGGGGTTTCTGGGGTGTTTTGAGCAACGCTCGGTGTTCCTACAACTCGGAGTAACTTCGGCGGAACTTTGCACATCCCAGAGGGGGCTCCCCCCAATTTCCCTTCTCTCAGTCACCCCAAAAACCAAACCCCATTTTTGGGGTGTCTGAATGCTCAGCGTTGCTACAACTCGGAGTAACTTGGGCGGAACTTTGCGTATCCCCGAGGGGGATCCCCCAATTTCCCGTCTCGCAGCCCCCCCAAACCCCAAACCCCAAAATTTCGGGGCTTTCTGGGGTGTTTTGAGCAATTCTCGCTGTTCTTACAACCCGGAGTAACTTCAGAGGAACTTCGTGCGGGGTTTGGGGGGACCGAAGGGCTCTCGGGGAGCGGGGGGGTAATAAAGATAATTATTAATGATGTTAATAAAGATAATTATTATTACTGCTGCTAATAGAGATAATTATTATTGCTGTTAATAAAGGGAATTATTATTACTGCTGCTAATAAAGATAATTATTATTGCTGCTAATAAATATAATTATTATTACTGCTGCTAATAAAGGGAATTATTACTGCTGCTAATAAAGATAATTATTATTATTGCTGCAAATAAAGATAATTATTGTTGCTGCTAATAAAGATTATTATTATTAGTGTTGTTAATAAAGATAATTATTACTGCTGGGATTCCGGATTTGGGGTTCCCAGATCTGGGGTTCCCGGGTTTGGGGTTCTCTTTAGGATTTGGGGTTCCCAAATTTGGGGTTCCCGATTTGGGGTTCCTTTTAGATTTGGGGTTCGCAGATTTGGGGTTCATTTTAGGGTTTGGGGTTCTCTTTAGGATTTGGGGTTCCCGAGTTTGAGATTCCCTTTAAGATTTGGGATTCCCAAATTTGGGGTTCCCAGGTTTGGGGTTCCCGGGTTTGGGGTTCCCTTTAGTTTTGGGGTTCACTTTAGGGTTTGGGGTTCCCAGATTTGGAGTTCGTTTTAGGGTTTGGGGTTCGTTTTAGTGTTTGGGGTTCCCAAATTTGGGGTTCCCGGGTTTGGGGTTCCCTTTAGTTTTGGGGTTCCCTTTAAGATTTGGGGTTCTGGATTTGGGGTTCCTTTTAGGTTTTGGGTTCCCTTTAAGATTTGGGATTCCGGATTTGGGGTTCTCAAATTTGGGGTTCCCAGATTTGGGATTCCGGATTTGGGGTTCCTTTTAGGGTTTGGGCTTCCCAAATTTGGGGTTCCCGGGTTTGGGGTTCCCTTTAGTTTTGGGGTTCCGGATTTGGGGTTCCTTTTAGGATTTGGGGTTCCCTTTAGGATTTGGGATTCCGGATTTGGGGTTCTCAAATTTGGGGTTCCCAGATTTGGGATTCCGGATTTGGGGTTCCTTTTAGGGTTTGGGCTTCCCAAATTTGGGGTTCCCGGGTTTTTGGGGTTTTGGGGGGGTTTCTGGCTTTTTTTTGTTTGTTTTTTTGGGGGTTTTTTTGGTGCTTTTTTGGTGCTTTTTGGGGTTTTTTGGGTTTTTTTTCCCTATTAATCCTTCTCTCGGGGGCCGCTCCCTCTCCTCCCATCTCAGATAATTTTTTTTTTTTTGGTAAAAAAAAGCAGAATTTGGAGTTTTCTCCATCCCGCGAGCAGCGAGGATGAGGAGGAGGAGGGGAGGAAAAAAATTCCAAATAAAGGCAGGAAAAGAATCCAAATGAACCGGGCAGGTCGGAGATTTTCCCTCGCGCTGACCTTTGCTGGGAGCAGCAATTAATCACCGGGTTAATGAGCAACCCGCCCGAGCGCTTTGGAGTCGGCTCCCAAAAAAAACCAAAAAAAAAAACAACAAAAAAAAAATCAAAATAATAAAAAAAAAGCGCGTCACAAAATCAAAATAATTTTTAAAAAAGCGTCACAAAATCAAAGTAATAATTAAAAAAAGGCCACAAAAATCAAAATAATAATTAAAAAAAGGTCACAAAAATCAAAATAATTCCCCAGAATTTAGGGACCCCCCAAAAACTGCCCGGATTTTTTGGGGGCCTCGCGAATTCGGGACACCCAAAAATCCCAATTTTTTTTTTTTTTTTTTTTTTTTTTTTTTTTGTGGCCCCCGGATTTTGGGACCCCCAAAAATCCTCTCGGGGCTCCGGCGCGGGGGGAGGGGCGGATTTTTTGGGGGGATTTTGGGGGCGCGGTTGGGGGCAGGGCTGGGAAACCCCTCCCCCTTTCCCCTCCCCCTTTTCCTTTTTTTTTTTTTTAATTTTTTCCCTTTTTTTCCTTCTTTTATTAAATTTTTTTTCCTTTTTTTTCCCTTTTTATTTTCAATTTTTTTTCTTTTTTTTCCTTTTTCTCTTTGTACCTGGCAGAGATGAGAAAAAAACTCTCCGGGCTCCAGGGGTGGAAAAAAACCCGGGATTTGGGATCAGGGAAAAAGAAAAAATTTGGATTTTTTTGGTATTTTTTTGCCTCTCAAATCCTGGGGATGGCCCCGGCATGGAAGAGGCGGTTCCTGAGTTTGGTTTTTTTTTTATTTTCCTTTTTTCCCTATTTTTTAACCCTCCTCCTCCAAAAGATAAAATAAAAAAAAAGGGGGGGGAAAAAAAAAAAAGAGAGACAAAAACAAAGCTCTGAAGTTTTTCTCCTCCGAGCTTTTCCCACCACCCTTTTGGTGAGGAAAAGGAGGAATTCGGTCAATTTTGAATTTTTTTTTGCAGGAATCCTCGCCTGGAATGTGGAAGAGCTGAGTTTCCTTTTTACCTCCCGACTCAAAAAAGAGAAAAAAAACCCGAGGGAGAATCCCAGAGAGGGAAAAGCGGCGCAAAAAATTCAATTTTTTTTCCCCCCCCCCCACTTCAGGAAAAGCGGCGCAAAAAATTCAATTTTTTTTCCCCCCCACTTCAGGAAAAGCAATCAATTAATCAAGGCAATCAATGAAATCAACGACATCAATGCAATCAATGAAATCAATGAAATCAGTGACATCAATGACATCAATGAAATCCATGAAATAAATGGAATCAATGCAATCAATACAATCAATTAAATAAATGGAATAAATGGAATCAATGCAATCAATGACATCAATGAAATCAATGCAATCAATGCAATCAATGACATCAATGAAATCAATGCAATCAATTAAATCAATGGAATCAATGAAATCAATGCAATCAATGACATCAATGACATCAATGAAATCAATTACATCAATGGCATCAATGCAATCAATGCAATCAATGCAATCAATGCAATCAATGAAATCAATGAAATCAGTGACATCAATGAAATCAATGAAATCCATGAAATAAATTGAATCAATACAATCAATTAAATAAATTGAATCAATGGAATCAATGGAATCAATGAATTAAATGACATCAATTAAATCAATGAAATAAATGGAATCAATGCAATCAATGACATCAATGAAATCAATGCAATCAATGAAATCAATTAAATCAATGACATCAATGACATCAATTAAATAAATGGAATCAATGCAATCAATGACATCAACGAAATGAATGCAATCAATGACATCAATGCAATTGACGCAGTTAATGCAATCAATGAAATCAACGAAATCAATGAAATCAATGCAATCAATTCAATCAATGCAATAACTGCAATCAATGCAATCAATGCAATAACTGCAATAAATGCAGAGCCCAACCCGCGCTGTCCCCAGAGAAGTGGCCGAGGAAGGTGGGGAATCAATAAAATCAATGAAATCAATGCAATCAACGCAATCAATGACATCAATGATTTAATGCAATCAATGCAATCAATGAAATAAACTAAATCAATGCAATAACTGCAATCCATGCAGAGCCCGACCCACGCTTGTCCCCAGAGAAGCGGCTGAGGAAGGCGGGGAATAAACGACATCAATGCAACAACTGCAACAACCGCAACAACTGCAATCAATGCAATAACTGCAAGCAATGCAATAAATGCAATCAATGCAATAGCTTCAATCAATGCAGTAACTGCAGTAACTGCAGTAACTGCAATCCATGCAGAGCCCAACCCGCGCTGTCCCCAGAGAAGCGGCCGAGGAAGGCGGGGAATCAATGGAATCAATGCAACAACTGCAACAACTGTAACAACCGCAACAACTGCAACAACTGCAATAAATGCAATAACTGCAAGCAATGCAATCAATGCAATCACTGCAAAGCCTTAAATCAATGCAATAACTGCAGTAACTGCAGTAACTGCAATCAATGCAGAGCCCAACCCGCGCTGTCCCCAAAGAAGCGGCCAAGGAAAGCGAAGAATCAATGAAATCAATTCAATCACTGCAATCACGGCAATCACTGCAAGGACTGCAAGAACTGCAATCACTGCAAGAACTGCAATAACCGCAACAAATGCAACAATGGCAGCAAATGCAATCAATGCAAATAACTGCAGTAACTGCAGTAACTGCAATCCATGCAGAGCCCAACCCGCGCTGTCCCCAGAGAAGCGGCCGAGGAAGGCGGGGAATCAATGGAATCAATGCAATCACTGCAATCACTGCAACAAATGCAATCAATGCAATAACTGCAATCCATGCAGAGCCCAACCCGCGCTGTCCCCAGAGAAGCGGCCGAGGAAGGCGGGGAATCAATGGAA
Organism: Vidua macroura; assembly: GCF_024509145.1. Lineage (NCBI taxonomy): Eukaryota > Metazoa > Chordata > Aves > Passeriformes > Viduidae > Vidua > Vidua macroura. Next base: position 2,501,445 of record NC_071597.1, on the reverse strand, counting down.
TCAATTAAATCAATGCAATCAATGAAATCAATGGAATCAATGGAATCAATGGAATCAATGGAATCAATGGAATCAATGGAATCAATGGAATCAATGGAATCAATGGAATCAATGAGATCAATGCAATCAATGGAATCAATGCAATCAATGCAATCAATGGAATCAATGAAATCAATGGAATCAATGCAATCAACGGAATCAATGAAATCAACTCAATCAATGCAATCAATGCAATCAATGCAATAACTGCAATAAATGCAGAGCCCAACCCGCGCTGTCCCCAAAGAAGCGGCCAAGGAAGGCGGGGAATCAATGCAATCAATGCAATCAATGCAATCAATGAAATCAATGAAATAAATTCAATCACTGCAATCACTGCAATCACTGCAATCACTGCAATCCATGCAGAGCCCAACCCGCGCAGTCCCCGCGGCCCCGGGGCAGCGACGCTCAGCAAAATCCGTTTCCAGCCCGCGGCCCCGCCCGGCTTTCGTCCGCGGCTCGGGGTGAAAATAATCCGTGAATAAATCAGATAAATGCTCGGGTTCAACAGCAGATCAAAAATCAAATCAAAAATCAAATTAAATCAAATCAAAAATCAAAAATCAAAAATCAAATCAAAAATCAAATCGAAAATTAAATCGGAAATCAAATCAAAAATCAAATAGAAAATTAAATCAAAAATAAAAAATCAAATCAAAAATCAAATTGAAAATCAAAAATCAAATTAAAAATCAAATCAAAAATCAAATCAAAAATCAAATCAATAATCCAAAATCAAATCAAAAGTTCAAGTTTGGCTGGAGGCGAACGGGGATAATCCCCAAGTGGGGAGGCCAAGCAATTTTCAGGGAATGTAACAATAATAATAATAATAATAATAATAATAATAATAATAATAATAATAGGAAGAAGAAGAAGAAGAAGAAGAAGAAGAAGAAGAAGAAGAAGAAGAAGAAGTAAAAACAATAATTAAATAATAAAATTATTAATAATAACGCAATAAAAATAATAATAAAAATTATTAGTAATAACAAATATAACCATAATAAACTAATAATAATAACAAATAATTAAATAATTAAAGAATTAAATAATTAAATAGTGATAATTAATATCGCTAAATAATAATTAGGTAATAATAATTAGTAAAAATATAGCAAAATAATAATTAGATAATAATGATTAGTAAAAATAATAAGTAAATTAAAAAATTAATAATATAATACAAATAATAACAAAAATTTAATAATAGCAACGAATAGAACCATAAAATAAAATAAAATAAAATAATAATAATAACAATAATAATAATAATAATAGTAAAATAAAAATGAAAATAAAATTAAAATAAAAATTAAAATTAATATAGTAATGATATTATTATTATTACTATTATTATTATTATTACTATTATTATTATTATTATTATTATTATTATTATTATTATTATTATTATTATTATAGGGTGAAAGGAAGGACGGGCAAGGGCAGCCAGGCAGCCCAAACCCCAAAAACTCCGCGGGAATTTGGGAATTCGGGAATTCGGGAATTTGGGGATTTGGGGATTTGGGGATTCGGGAATTCGGGAATTTGGGGATTTGGGGATTTGGGGATTTGGGAATTTGGGAATTCGGGATTTTGGGGATTTGGGGATTTGGGGGTTTGGGAATTTGGGAATTCGGGATTTTGGGGATTCGGGAATTTGGGGGTTTGGGGATTTGGGGAATTTGGGGAATTTGGGGATTTGGGGATTCGGGATTTTGGGGATTCGGGAATTTGGGGATTTGGGGAATTTGGGGAATTTGGGGATTTGGGAATTTGGGGATTTGGGGATTTGGGAATTTGGGGATTTGGGGATTCGGGAACTTGGGAATTTGGGATTTTGGGAATTCGGGATTTGGGGATTGGGGAATTTGGGAATTTGGGGATTTGGGAATTTGGGGATTTGGGGATTCGGGATTTGGGGAATTTGGGGATTTGGGGATTTGGGAATTCGGGATTTGGGGATTCAGGGATTTGGGGATTTGGGAATTTGGGGATTTGGGGATTTGGGGATTTGGGAATTCGGGAATTTGGGAATTCGGGAATTTGGGGATTTGGGAATTTGGGGATTTAGGGATTTGGGGATTCGGGAACTTGGGAATTTGGGATTTTGGGAATTCGGGATTTGGGGATTGGGGAATTTGGGGATTTGGGAATTCAGGAATTTGGGAATTTGGGAATTTGGGGATTTGGGAATTCGGGAATTTGGGAATTCGGGAATTTGGGATTTTGGGAATTCGGGATTTGGGGATTTGGGGATTTGGGAATTTGGGGATTTGGAAATTCGGGAATTTGGGAATTCGGGAATTTGGGGATTTGGGGATTTGGGGATTTGGGGATTCGGGAATTCGGAGCTCCGGCAGCGCCCCCGAATTCTTTTCTCCTTTTCTCGCCCGGGGGGAGCAGCGAGCACGAAAACAACAAAAAATAACAAAAACAACAAAAAATCACAAAAACAACAAAAACAACAAAAATAACAAAAGCAGCAAAACAACAAAACAACAAAAAAAATCACAAAAACAACGAAAACAACGAAAACAACAAAAAAAACACAAAAATCACAAAAACAACACGAAAACAACAAAAACAACACAAAAATCACCAAAACAACACAAAAACTACAAAACCAAAAACAACAAAAAAACACAAAAAAAACACAAAAAAAACACAAAAAAAAATCACCAAAACAACACAAAAACGACAAAAAGAACAAAAAAAATCACAAAAAATCACAAAAAATAACAAAACCAACAAAACAACACAAAAACCCCCAAACCGATTCCTTTTACCCCAAACCTTCGCCCCTTCCCTTCCCTTCCCTTTCCTGTTTTATTTTCCCTTTTCCAAAGGATTTTTCTCTCTCGATTTAAAATTGGGAATTTCAATTTTTTTTCCCCTCCCATCCGCTTTTTTCACCCCAAAAATGGGAATTTTCGGGAGCCTCCAGCTGCCGATCGCCAGAGCAGCTCCAGCAGGGAAAAGTTTGCCAAAAATCGCTTTTTTTTTTAATTATTTTTTCTATTTTTTCTCTTTTTTTTTTGGAATTCGGGTTCGCTCCGAGTAAACAAAAAACACGGCGGGGCCATAAATCACCGAGACCGAACGTTTTGAGCTTTCCCAACGTTTTTAATGAGTTTTTTTTTTTTAATTATTATTTATTTCTCTTTATTTTTGCTTTTTTTTTTTAATTATTATTCTTCCCAAACCACACAGAAAGTAAAAATTTTTAACAAATGTGTCCCGCGGGGGGGAAATAAACAAATAAAACCAATTTTTTTTAAAAAAAAAAACGCATTTTGGATGATTTTTTGCTCCTCTTCAGCTTCGCCGAGGCATCAGTCTTAATTGGAGGCTCAGCAGAGCTTTGGGAGTAATTAATTGTGCGGCTGGCGCGTTAATTAATTGATTTTTTTTAATTTTTTTTTTAACTTCGTACCTGCGAGACTCCGGGAATCCGAGGAGGAAAAATCGCCTCGGGGTGGAGAGGCAGGAAAATTCCGAATAATCGCATTTATTTCACCCCCGCTGGGATTTTTATTTATTTCTTATTTTTAATTTTTTTTTCCTCCTCTTAAAGATGCTTTGGGGGTTTTTGGGGTTTTTTTTTTGGTTTTTTGGGGTTTTTTTGGGGTTTTGGTTTTTGTTTTTTTTTTTTTTTTTTTGGAGTCGTTCGGTTCAAACAGAACGGGGCTGGAGGTGGAGGAAAAAATGAAAAAAAATTCAAATTGAGGATGAGGAGCCCAGAGGGGCGAGCGGGGGGAGAGGGGGGCGAGTTGGAAAAAAAAAAAAAAAATAGGGAAAAAATCCCCCAAAAAACCCAAAAATGGGGGAAAAACTCCCAAAAAAACCCAAAAAAAGGGGGGAAACTCCCCAAAAAAAAGAAAAAATGGGGAAAAAAGCTCCCAAAAACCCCAAAAATGGGGAAAAGAAAACCAAAAAAGAGAAAAACTCCCCCCCCAAAAAAAAAGAAACCCAAAAATGGGGAAAAACTAAAGAGGGGGAAATTTAAAAAAAAAAAAAAAAAAAAAAAAGGAAAAACTCCCCCCCCAAAAAAAGGGGGGGACGAAACTCCCCCCCAAAAAAAAAAACAAAATGGGGAAAAACTCCCCAAAAAAACCAAAAAATGGGGAAAAGAAATCCAAAAAAGAGAAAAACTGCCCCCAAAAAAACCAAACCCAAAAATGGGGAAAAACTCCCCAAAAAAAACCCAAAAACTGAGGAAAAAAAAAAAGGGGGGGGGGAATTCCGCCCCCCAAAAAAAACCACAAAAATCAAAAAAGGGGAAAAAACTCCCATTAAAAAAAAAAAAAAAAAAAAAGAGGTGGGAAAACTCCCCCCCCCCCAAAAAAAAAAAATACAAAAAGGGGAAAAACTCCCAAAAATCCTCAAAAAAGGGGAAAATCTCCCAAAAAATGGGAAAAAAACTCCCCAAAAAACCCAAAAAAAAGGGGAAAAACCTCCAAAAAACCCCAAAAAAGGGGGGAAACTCCCAAAAAAAAAGGAAAAAAAACTCCCCCCAAAAAAAACCAAAAAAGGACAAAAACTCCCAAAAAAAAACCCCAAAAAAGGGAAAAGCCTCCAAAAAAAAATCCCAAAAAAAGAAAAAAAAAACCAAAAAAGGAAAAAACTCCCCAAAAAGCCCCAAAAAAGGACAAAAACTTTCAAAAAAAACCCAAAAAGGGGGAAAACTCAAAAAAAAAACACCAAGGGAAAACCTGCAAAAAAAAAAAAAAAATCCCCCAAAAAAACCCAAAAAAGGAAAAAAGGAAAAAACCCAAAAAGGGGGAAAAACTCCCAAAAACCCAAAAAGGGCTTGTTTTGGGATATTTTGGGGCTGTTTTGGGGTTATTTGGGGCTATTTTGGGGTTATTTTGGGTTTTTTGAGGTTATTTGGGGGTTTTTGAGGTTATTTTGGGATTCTTTTGGGGCTATTTTGGGGCTGTTTTGGGGTTATTTGAGGTTATTTTGAGGTTTTTTGGGGTTATTTGAGGTCATTTTGGGGTTATTTTGAGGTTATTTTGGGGGTTTTTGAGGTTTTTTGAGGTTATTTGAGGTCATTTTGTGGTTGTTTTGAGGTTATTTTATTTTGAGGTTATTTTGAGGTTATTTTGAGGTTATTTGGGGGTTATTTTGAGGTCATTTTGGGGTCATTTTGGGTTTTTTGGGTTTATTTTGGGTTTATTTTGGGTCATTTTGGGGTCATTTTGAGGTTATTTTGAGGTTATTTTGAGGTTATTTTGGGTTATTTTGGGGTTATTTTGAGGTTATTTTGGGTTATTTTGGGGTTGTTTTGCGGTTGTTTTGAGGTTATTTGGGGGTTTTTGAGGTCATTTTGGGATTGTTTTGGGGCTATTTTGAGGTTATTTGAGGTCATTTTGGGGTTATTTTGAGGTTATTTTGGGGTTGTTTGGGGTTATTTGAGTTTATTTAGAGGTTTTTTGAGGTTATTTTGGTTTTTTTGAGGTTTTCTTGAGGTTATTTTGTGGTTGTTTTGAGGTTATTTTGAGGTCATTTTGAGGTTATTTGAGGTCATTTTGGGGTTATTTTGAGGTTATTTTGAGATTATTTTGGGTTATTTTGGGTTTTTGGGGGGTTATTTTGGGTTATTTTGGGTTATTTGGGGTTATTTGGGGTTATTTTGGGGTTATTTTGGGTTATTTTGGGGTTATTTTGGGGTTATTTTGGGGTATTTGGGGTTATTTTGGGTTATTTTGGGGTTATTTGGAGCCCGGAGCTGAGCTCAGCGCGGGGAGAGGGAATTGGGATTTGGGGGTTGCTGCTCCCCAAAACCCGGCGGGAATTGCGGGGCGGGACCTTCCCCACCCCAAAAAAAAAAACCCCAAAACCTCCAGGGGGGGGGGGGGAGGAGGAGCCGCTCCCTGGGGCCCCATCCCGGATTCCCACTCCAAAATTCCCCTCGCCGGGAAATCCCCGCCGAATTTCACCTCCGAAAGGAGACGCGGGGGTTTCTCCTTAACCCCTCCCCTCAGATCTACCAAAAAAAACCAAAAAAAACAAAAAAAACCAAAAAAAAAACCGAAAAAAAACCCCAAAAAACTCAAAAAAAAAACCAAAAAAACAAATAAACCAAACCAAACCAAACCAAACAGAAAAAAAAAAAACAAAACCACAACAACAACAAAAAAAAAAAAAGAAATAAAAAGAAAAAAAAAAGGAAAAAAAAAGAAAAAAAAAAGAAAGGAAATTGGAAAGAAAGGTGGGAAAAAAGAAAAAAAAAGAAAAAAAAAGAAAAAAAAAGAAAGGAAATTGGAAAGAAAGGTGAAAAAAAAGAAAAAAATAAAAAAAAAGAAAAAAAAGAAAGGAAAATGGAAAGAAAGGTGGAAAAAAAAGAAAAAAAGAAAAAAAAAAGAAAAAAAAAGAAAAAAAAGAAAAAAAAAGAAAAAAGAGAAAAAAAAAAGAAAAAAAAGAAAAAAAAAGAAAGGAAATTGGAAAGAAAGGTGGAAAAAAAAGAAAAAAAAAGAAAGAAAAGAAAAAAAAAAGAAAGGAAATTGGAAAGAAAGGTGGAAAAAAAAGAAAAAAAAAAGAAAAAAAAAAGAAAAAAAAAGAAAGAAAAGAAAAAAAAAAGAAAGGAAATTGGAAAGAAAGGTGGAAAAAAAAGAAAAAAAAAAAAAAAAAGAAAGGAAATTGGAAAGAAAGGTGAAAAAAAAGGAAAAGAAAAGAAAAAAAAAGGAAAAAAAAAGAAAAAAAAGAAAAAAAAAGAAAGGAAATTGGAAAGAAAGGTGGAAAAAAAAGAAAAAAAAAGAAAAAAAAGAAAAAAAAAGAAAAAAAGAAAAAAAAGAAAGGAAATTGGAAAGAAAGGTGAAAAAAAAGAAAAAAAAAAAAGAAAAAAAAAGAAAAAAAAGAAAAAAAGAAAAAAAAAGAAAGGAAATTGGAAAGAAAGGTGGAAAAAAAAGAAAAAAAAGAAAAAAAAAAGAAAGGAAATTGGAAAGAAAGGTGGAAAAAAATGAAAAAAAAAAGAAAAAAATAAAGGAAATTGGAAAGAAAGGTGAAAAAAAAGAAAAAAAAAAAGAAAAAAAAAAGGAAAAAAAGGAGGCAAATCGCCGCCCTCGCCTCTGATTTATGGCCTCGCTTTTCACCTCGGGATGCTCGCGAGCAGGGAAGTGTTGAAACGCCCTTGTCGCCTTTTATTTCTTTCGTGTCCCCCTCCTTTCCCTCCTCCCCGCACGGCAAAAAAAAAAAAAGAGAGAAAACTTCAAAGCAAAACCCTCCCCGCCGCCAAACTTCTCCTGTTCGGCTGCGAAGCCACCGAGCTCTTCCCTTTTGTCTGGGCCGGGTTTTAAAAGTAAAAATGAAAATCAAATCAAAGAACGAGGCGGCCCCGAGCCCGGCTGATCCCGGCCCCGCGAGCCCGCGGGAGCGCCGAGAGGCTCGGAAGTCATCAAAAAGTCATCAAAAAGTCATCAAAGGCATCAAAATCAACAGAATTATCAGAATTATCAAACTCATCAAGTCATCAAACTCATCAAAGTCATCAAAATCATCAAAATCATCAGAATCATCAAACTCATCAAACTCATCAAACTCATCAAAGTCATTAAACTCATCAAAGTCATCAAAGTCATCAAAGTCATCAAAATCATCAGAATCATTAAACTGATCAAAGTCATCAAACTCATCAAAGTCATCAGAATCATCAAAATCATCAAACTCATCAAAGTTATCGAACTCATCAAAATCATCAGAATCATCAAAATCATTAAACTCATCAGAATCATCAAACTCATCAAAGTCATCAAACTCATAAACTCATCAGAATCATCAAGATCATTAAACTCATCAAAGTCATCAAACTCATCAAAATCACCAAAAAGTCATCAAAGTCATCAAACTCATCAAACTCATCAAAATCATCAAAATCATCAAAAAGTCATCAAAATCATCAGAATTATCAAAATCATCAAACTGATCAAAGTCATCAAACTCATCAAAGTCATCAGAATCATCAAAGTCATCAAAATCATCAAACTCATAAACTCATCAAAATTATCAAAATCATCAGAATCATCAGAATCATTAAACTGATCAAAGTCATCAAACTGATCAAAGTCATCAGAATCATCGAAATCATCAAAATTATCAAAATCATCAGAAAGTCATCAAACTCATCAAAGTCATCAAACTCATCAAAGTCATCAGAATCATCAAAATCATCAAAGTCACCAAAATCATCAAAATCATGAACTCATCAAACTGATCAAACTCATCAAACTCATCAACCGATCAGAATGACCAAATCAATCAATCCTCATCAGCCCCATCACAAACCGGGGGGGAGCAGCTCCTGCCCCGCTCCTAAACCTCACATTTCCGCCTTTTCCTCCTCTTTTTTTTTTGGGTTTTTTTTTGGTTGTGTTTCTTGGTTTTTTTGGGTGTTTTTTTTGGTGGTTTTTTTTTTCGCTCCTCTCCTCTCCGCGAGGCTTTGATGTGAGCTAAGCCTCCCCTGCCGCCCGCAATAAATTCGGAATTAAGGCGCTGCTGACTGGCGTTTACGGCGTTAATCGCTTCCTCCCCGGGAACCGATCCGCCCGCGAGGGGAAAGGGGAGGGAGATTTTTTTTTTTCCTTTCGGGGCCGCGCGGAGATGAACGCGGCGCTGATGGACCGGGACCTTCCGAGGAGATGACAGGCGAGGAGAAAGGGCTGATTGCCCAGCGATCGATGAAATTCCGCTCGCCCGAGCCACTCGAAATAGCCAATTATCCCCCCCCCGCCGCCTCCCGAGAGTTTTATCGGCCGCGTGGGGCGGCTGCTGCGGGGAAAAGTCGTTTTTAGCGAGTTAATCAAGAAAAGAAATGGTGAGGGAGGGGTTTGGGGGGTCTGGGGAAGGAGAGGGGAGGCTGAGAGGGGACGGCAGCGGGGAGAGCTGCTGCTCCGGAACCCCCCGACCCAAACCAGGTCCCGTCCCTGGCGGAACCAGCGCGGAAAATTTGGGATTTTGGAGCTGGTGGGAAGGAGGGAGGCAGAGCCCTGAGGGGCTGAGGAACAACCAGGCGCTGCCAAAAAAAAAAAAAAATCCCCCAAAAAAATCTTCTGGGGAGGTTTTGTGCCAGCCCCGCCCGTCTCGAAGGGGCAGCACCGGGGGCTCTGCCTTCCACAGCCCCCGCGGCCACTTTGGGTCTGGGGTCTCCTCCCGGCTCTGGGTCTGGGGTCCTCTCCCGGCTCTGAGTCCCTTTTTTGGGTCTGGGGTCCTCTTGTGACTTTGGGTCTGGGGTCCTCTCGTGTCCCTGGGTCTGGGGTCCCCTCCCGGCTCTGGTTCTGGGGTCCCCCCCTAGCTCTGGGTCTGGGGTCCTCTCCCGGCTCTGGGTCTGGGGTCTCCTCCCAGCTCTGGGTCCCTTTTTGGGTCTGGGGTCTCCTCGCGTCTCTGGGTCTGGGGTCCTCTCCTGGTTCAGGGTCCGGGGTCCCTTCCCATCTCTGGGTCCCTTTTTGGGTCTGGGGTCCCCTCCCGGCTCTGAATCTCTTTTTTAGCTCTGGGGTCCCCTCCCAGTTCTGGGTCCTGTTCTGGGTCTGGGGTCCTCTCCTGGCTCCGGGTCCCTTTTTGGCTCTGGGGTCCCCTCCCATCTCCGGGTCCCTTTTTGGGTCTGGGGTCCCCTCCCATCTCCGGGTCCCTTTTTGGGTCTGGGGTCCCCTCCTGGCTCTGGGTCCCTTTTTGGCTCTGGGGTCCCCTCCCGGCTCCGGGTCGCTTTTTGGGTCTGGGGTCTCTGCGCTCTCCCCGGAGTTCTGGGCTCCCCAGCCCGTTCCGGGGTGTCCCCCCGGCTCTGGGGGTGCCGCTGGAAACTCGGGGTTCCCCACTCGGGGCGGGCAGTGGGGCTGGGGTCATTTGGGGGTCTGGGGTCCCCTCGGGGCAGGTCCCCAGCGCGAGGGCTCGGCCACCGCGACCCCGCAGCCCCCGGGCCGCGCCCCCCGGGACAGCCCAGTGTGGAGGGGTCAAAGCAGACCCCGGCAGCGATTTAAAGGTCGGGGGGCTCTGGGCTGGGTCCCCCTCCCAGGGCCGATTTCTCACGCTCACAGCCCCAGACCGTGAGGAGAAAAAAAAATTATTGTTGTTATTATTATTATAAAATAAAATAAAATAAAATAAAATAAAATAATAAAAAGAAAAGAAAAAAGAGAAGAATAAAGAAAAGAAAAAAGAAAAGAAAGAAAAAAGAAAGGAAAAGAAAAGAAAAGAAAATAAAAGAAAAGAAAAGAAAAAAAAAGAAAAGAAAAGAAAAGAAAAGAAAAGAAAAGAAAAGAAAAGAAAAGAAAAGAAAAGAAAAAATAAAAAATAAAAAAAGAACAAAATTAAAATAAAATAAAATAAAATAAAATAAAATAAAATAAAATAAAATAAAATAAAATAAAATAAAATAAAATAAAATAAAATAAAATAAAATAAAATAAAATAAAATAAAATAAAATAAAATAAAATAAAATAAAATAAAATAAAATAAAAGGAGAGGGTCTGCCTCCACTGCAAGCCGACAACTGAAATTATTCGGGGGCTTTGACAGAGAGTGATGCCGTATTTCTGGCTCAGTCACCGTCCCTGGATCTCGCTGAATATTTAATGGCAGTCGCTGAGCTCCTCTAATTCTGCTACATAAAGGTTTGCTCTGGCACACGGAGTTCAACATCCCCGGCCGGGCGCTGCCGAGCAGCGGGGCGGGCTGGGGGGGAGGAAAAGCGGTGAATTCTCAGCCGAGAATCCGCTGCGAGCATTTAATCTTCGCTCCTGTTGTCACTTTTATTGACTCCTCGCGTGTCGGAGCTTGTAAAATATTAAAAAAAAAAAAAAAAAAAAAAAAAAAACACCAACCGCCATAAAAACGCGAGCTCGCGCTTCCTCCCTTCCCTTTCAACGCTCCCGAGCGGCCGGAGGGGAGCGCAGCGCTGCGGGGGATGCGCGGGGGACGCGCGGGGGACGCGCGGGGGATGCGCTGCTCCTTTTCGGGACGCCAATCTCGTGTCCCCGCAGCCCCGCTGCCTCCTCACCCGCGGGGGATGCGCGGGGGATGCGCGGGGGATGCGCGGGGGATGCGCTGCTCCTTTTCGGGACGCCAATCTCGTCCCCCCGCAGCCCCGCTGCCTCCTCACCCGCGGAGGATGCGCGGGGGATGCGCTGCTCCTTTTCGGGACGCCAATCTCGTGTCCCCGCAGCCCCGCTGCCTCCTCACCCGCGGGGGATGCGCGGGGGATGCGCGGGGGATGCGCTGCTCCTTTTTGGGACGCCAATCTCGTCCCCCCGCAGCCCCGCTGCCTCCTCACCCGCGGGGGATGCGCGGGGGTTGCGCTGCTCCATTTCGGGACGCCGATCTCGTGTCCCCGCAGCCCCGGGCGCCGCTGCCCCGCCCGGCAGAGATTTCCCCGCGGCACCGGCGGTGTCTGACAGCGAGGAGCAGCCGCCCCCGCCGCGTTTTGCTGCTTTTAAAGTCAATTTTTGGGCGCTTTCCCCCCCTCGCGAGTGGATTTTTGCCGAGGTGAAGCCCAGGCCGGGCTCCTGGAAGGAAATGCGACCCTCGGGGCGCTTTCTCCAACTTTGATCCTCAACCTCCCCGCGTCCCTCTCCAGCGGAGAGCCTTAAAAAAAAAAAAAAAAAATCCCTGGAAAAGCTCCGGGAATGCGCCACAAGGCGCTGACCCCTCGCTGTCCTTCCAGGGGCTTTGGGGACAAGTTGGGGTCACTCGGCAGCGCCCCGGATCCCTTTTGTTCTCAGGCAGAGCCCCCTCAAACCATATCAAAACGCAGCCCCGCTTTGATATTAAAAAAAATAATAATTATCATTTTTACAATAAAATGATTTCGGTTTTATTTCCATTTTTCACCCCAGGAAATTCAATATTCTGGGGTAAGGGGGGAAAAACAAAAAAATCGCCGGAGCAGCTGCGCGGGAGGGAAGCGGGGAGAAAATGAAATTTATCCCGCGTGTTAAAGGGACGCGGCCGCGCCGCGATTTTGATTTTAAGGTCGCGCTCTTTCCCGAGGTTTACACGCCAGCGAGGCGTTCCCGCTTCCCCCCAAATTTATACAAATCTCTCTTTAATTGGTAATCACAGATGCCGTAATTTAAGACCCCCCCCCTCCAGCTACGGCTGATCTATTGCTGGGAATGGGCTGAAATCATCGGCTCCGGGGAGAGGGGCGAGGGGAGCGCCCCTCGCTCGGAAACGGCGGCGCCCGCGCTTCATTTTCACCCGCGGAAAATGATTTATCTCGGCCACGGCCATAAACAACACAACTCGCTCCCTCTCCCTCTCTCTCTCTCTCTCTCTCTCTCTCTCCCCCAAACACGCGCACAATGGCAGCCGCGCCGCCGCTGACATGTTTATTGTAATAAATCAAGAAAGGGGGGAAGAAGGGAAAAGAGAAAAAAAAAAAAAAAAAAGAGAGAGAGAGGGGAGAGAGAGAGAGAGAGAGAGGCAGCGAGGAGGGAGAATATTCCTAAAAATATCAATGAAATGCCTCGGTGGGTATCAACACACACAGAGCCGCGGCGCGAAGAGGAATGGGAGGAAATGAAGACGGCGATTTGTCACATTTTACGACAATAACATTAATAACAAACAATAAATTTACATGGACACACAGACGCGCTAGGAGCCGGGAAGCCCCTGCTACTTACAATAATCCAGCCCTCGGCGCGGCTTGGCGCTTCCTGAGGATTGTTTTATTGCCGACTCCTCTCCCTCTCTCCTCCTCTCTCTCCCCCTCTTTCTCCCTCTCTCCCTCTCGCTCTTTTCTCTCCCCTTTTATTATTTTTTTTTTCCCCCCCTCTCTCTTTGCCTTCGCTCTGCTCTCAGGTTTTTTTTTTTTTTTTTTTTTAAAGGACGGTTGGAATTTCACGTCAGGCGCGGGGAGACCGCGGCTGCGATTTTCCTGACGAATACATATCTATCCTGCAACCTCGGCATTAATTATTTAATGAATCACGTGATGGGGAAGGGGGAAGGGGGTCTCTCCGTTCCGCACTCAAAGGACCACTGTGACCTTCCACCGGAACAGCTTTTTTTTTTTTTTTTTCCTCTTTTTTTTTTAAAGAAGTTTCCGACCCAACGCGGCCGCGGATCCTTCTCCGTGCCCAGGAGCTCCCAATTCTCTGTCAACCAGATTTTGGGGTGATTCCCCCACCCCGAGCTCGCTCAAACCCTTCCCTAAACCCCTCCTGGAAGTTGTCTTTGTTGGACTTGGGCTCAGCCAGAGCAAATCCCGATTTTCCCCGATTTTTGGGGGTTTTTTTTCTTTTTTTTTCCCTCCGCCACGCCGAGATTTTGGTCACAAATCTCGCCCTGGACGGCACCAGTGTCCCAAAGCAGCTGAAAATATTTCTATTCCTATTTTTAAAAGCTCTCAGCTCGCCCTGACTCCCAGGCCGCTGCTGTTATTGGGCCGGACTTGATTGCGTTAGAGAAGGGAGAGAACGGGGGGGGAGGGAAAAATAAAAAAAAAAAGAGGGGGAAAAAATCAAATTTTGAGTCTGAGGAGAGCTGCCAAGTGCGGGGATCTTGGGAAATGAATAAATAAATAAAAAAGAAAGAGACAGAGAGAACACAGAGAGGGAGAGAGAGCAACAAAGGGAAGCGCTGGGAAAGGCCGCGGAGCAGCCGCGGAGCAGCCGCGGAGCGGGAGCCGGGCGCGCTGCCCGCGCCCGCGGGAATCCCACTGAGGTTTCCTCAAGCAATCCCAAATTTCTGGTCCAATTTGGGGGTTTTTGGTCGAATTCGGGGATCTTTGGGGGGATCTTTGGTCCAGTTTGGGGATTTTGGGTCAGATTTGGGGATTTTTTGGGGGGTTTTTTGGTCCAATTTCGGGATTTTGGGTTCAATTTGGGGGTTTTTGGGGGGATATTTGGTCCAATTTGGGGATTTTTGGGGGGATTTTTGGCCTAATTTGGGGATTTTTAGGGGGATTTTGGGTCCAATTTGGGGATTTTTGGGGGGATTTTTGTCCGATTTAGGGATTTTTGGGGGGATTTTGGGTTCAATTCGGTGATCTTTGGGGGGATATTGGTCCAATTTGGGGATTTTTTTTGTTCCAGTTTGGGGATTTTGGGTGGGATTTTGGGTCCGATTTGGTGATCTTTGGGGGGATCTTTGGTCCAATTTGGGACCAATTTTTGGAAAGGATCCCCCCAAAAACTGGTACCGAGCAGAGCCCGAAAGGCTCGAGCGCCTCGGGGTCACGGCCCAGGGCACCCCAAATTCCCCGATCCCAAATCCCTGCCGGGATAACGCCTGGAGGGAGCTGGAATTAAAGGCAAAAAAAAACCAATTAAAAGCCTGAAAAAGCGGAATTTTGGGCTCGCTGGAAGGAGAACGGGCCGGGCCGGGAAACGCTCGGGTTCCAAAAGCCCTCGGTGATTTCTGCATCGATTTTATCGAGTGCGGGGTTGGGAGGGATAAAAAATCCGATTAAAAAGAGTTCCCCGGGGGCTGGGGGGGCTCCAGAAACGGAAATTCCGCGGGGGAGGAGAGGGAATTTTAGAAGAAAATTCAAAAGTCGCAACTTTCTCTCCATAAAAACTTCGGTTTTCTTTCTTTTTTTTTTTTTCCTTTTTTTTTTTTTTGTTTTGTTTTGTTTTGTTTTTTCTCGTAAACCGCGCGTGAGCGGCTAAACACATTTAAAAAGAGGAAAAAAAAAAAAAAAAAAACAAACGACAACAAAAGGGAACAGACCCATCGCAGGCAGCAAACGGAGCGGTGAAGAAACCCCCGACCCTTCCCCTCCGCTGGCGTTTTTTTGGGTTTGTTTCGCCAAAAAAAAAAAAAAAAAAAAAAAAAAAAAAAAAAAAATCTCATTTTAAGTTTGGCGATTTTTGTTTTTGTTTTGTTGTTTTTTTTTTTTTTCTAAACCAACCCTTCAAAGGGTCGCAAAACCCGGCGCTGCTGCGATCAAAGGCGTCGCCTTTGTGAAGATGAAACGCGCGTCCGCAGCGCGCGGAGCGAGATTGATTTAGGGATGGGAACCGCGCCCTCCTCATCGCAACCCATAAATCTGTCAGCGGGCGCTGAGAAAAACTCCCCGAGCTCCTTTCAAGGGACGCGGAGCCGCTCCGCGACACCGCCACCCCCTCCCCGCCGCCGTCCCCGCGTCCCCCGCGCCCTGCGGAGCCTCCGCGGCCGCCCGCGGCTCCGCGCAGAAAGAGCCAGCGGAGAATATATTGAATTTTTTTTTTTTTCTTTTTTTGCTGTATTTTTTTTTTTACCGCGTCCCTTGCAGCCCCTCAGGCTCGCTGGGGGGTTCAGCTGCGCGGTTTGCGCGTGCGGTCGCGATTTTTTTTGGTTCGTCTTGGGGGGTTTTGGTTCAGTTTGGGGTTTTTTGGGGGGGATTTTTGGTCCAATTTTTGGGGGATTTTGGTCCAATTTGAGGGGTTTTGGGGGATTTTTCGTCCAATTTGGGGATTTTTGGGGGGATTTTGGTCCAGTTTGGGGATTTTTAGGGGGATTTTGGTCCAGTTTGGGGCTTTTTGCGGGGGATTTTGGTCCAATTTGGGGGGGTTTGGGGGGATTTTTGGTCCAGTTTGGGGTTTTTGGGGGATTTTGGTCCAATTTGAGGGGTTTTGGGGGGATTTTGGTCCAATTTGGGTTTTTTGGGGGGTTTTGGTCCAATTTGAGGGGTTTTGGGGGGATTTTGGGTCCAATTTGGGGGTTTTTGGGAGGATTTTTGGTCCAATGTGGGTTTTTTTGGGAAGGATTTTTGGTCCAATTTGAGGATTTTGGGGGATTTTCGGTCCAATTTGGGGATTTTTGGGGGGATATTTGGTCCAATTCGGGGATCTTTGGTCCAATTTGGGGATCTTTGGTCCAATTTGGGGATTTTTGGTCCAATTTGGGGATTTTTGGGGGGATATTTGGTCCAATTTGGGGATCTTTGGTCCAATTTGGGGATTTTTTTTGTGCAATTTAGGGATTTTTGGGCATTTTTTGTCCAATGTGGGAATTTTTTGGGGGAATTTTGGTCCAGTTTGGAGATCTTTGGAGGGATTACTTTGTCTAATTTTGCCATCTTTGAGGGATTTTTTTCCCGCCAATTTTGGGGATATTTGGGTGGGTTTTTGGTCCAGTTTTGGCGATCTTTGAGTGGATTTTTTGCTCCAATTTTGCCATCTTTGGGTGGACTTTTCGCTCCAATTTTGGGGATATTTGGGTGGTTTTTTTGGTCCAGTTTTGGGATCTTTGGGGGGATTTTTGAGGGGATTTTTTTTGCCATCTTTCGGGGCATTATTTTGCCCTAATTTTGCCATTTTTCCTTGGACTTTTTTTTATCCAAACCGGGGATTTTTGGTCGGTTTTTTTCCCCCCCGTTTTCAAGCAGGGATAACAAAGGGCTCAGCGGATGGGCTCGGCGGGATTTTGGGGTGACCGGGAGAGGCTCCCCGAGGTTCCGCGGTCCCGCGGGGATCCCCGCGCTGATCCGGAGCGCCCTGAGAGCGGGAGGAGGCGCAGGACGAGGAGGAGGAGGAGGAGGAGGAGGAGGTGGGGGATTCTCCAAACAAAGGAATTTCTGAAAATCAGCGCAGAGCTCAGCCCAGACCAGACCGCGGCTGCTCCGCTCCGCTTGGGCTTTACCTTTGACTTTTCCCTCCCCACCCCCCCCCAAAAAAAAAAAATTTAAATTTCCAGCTCCAAACCCTCCCCCATCGCCCAAAAATCCCTCTCCCAACTCCAAACAAGGCGCAAAAAAAAACCCCGATTTTTATACACCCAAACCACACCAGCAACACCGTTAAGGCCCAGAACGCTTAAACCGTGAGAAAGCAGAAAGAAATGGACAGAAAGCAGAAACAAATGGACAGAAAGCAGAAATAAATCAACTTTCCCGATTTCCCCGCCCCGGTTTTTTGGCGGATTCTCCAGGGCCGGGTTTTGCCGGGCTGGGGGATGAGCACAATGTCCGGCCGCGGGGAGGTCAGGGGCTTTGCGAGGTCACTCGCGGCTGTGAAAGCCGGCGGATCGGGCAGAGGAGGTGTCCTCTGCGTGACCCCGGCCCGGCCGAGCCCGCCTTTGTCCCCCCGCTGTCCCCCGGCTCTCCCAGAGAAATTCCCGCACCGCCGGCGGCACCCGGACAGGAAAATCCCGGGATTGAGCAGCCCCGGCGCGGCCTAAAGCGGGGCTGTCTGCGGGTTCTGGGCTGCTTTAGGCTGGGGATGGTCCTAGGACGGGCTTAAACCGGGAATGCTCCTGAGAGCTCAGACTGGGAATGTTCCTGAGAGCTTAAACTGGGAATGCTCCTGAGAGCTCAGACTGGAATGTTCCTGAGAGCTTAAACTGGGAATGTTCCTGAGAGCTTAAACCGGGAATGCTCCTGAGAGCTTAAACTGGGGATGGTTTGAGAGCTTAAACTGGGAATGCTCCTGAGAGCTTAAACTGGGAATGCTCCTGAGAGCTTAAACTGGGGATGGTCCTAGGACGGGCTTAAACCGGGAATGCTCCTGAGAGCTCAGACTGGGAATGGTCCTGAGAGCTTAAACCGGGAATGCTCCTGAGAGCTTAAACCGGGAATGTTCCTGAGAGCTTAGACTGGGAATGGTCCTGGGACGGCCTTAGGCTGGGAATGGTCCTGAGAGCTTAAACTGGGAATGTTCCTGAGAGCTTAAACTGGGAATGCTCCTGAGAGCTTAGACTGGGAATGGTCCTGGGACGGGCTTAGACTGGGAGTGCTCCTGAGAGCTTAAACCGGGAATGCTCCTGAGAGCTTAAACCGGGAATGCTCCTGAGAGCTTAGACTGGGAATGTTCCTGAGAGCTTAACCCGGGAATGTTCCTGAGAGCTTAAACCGGGAATGTTCGTGAGAGCTTAAACTGGGAATGGTCCTGGGACGGCCTTAGGCTGGGAATGGTCCTGAGAGCTTAAACTGGGGGTGGTCCTGAGGGCTTAAAGTGGGAATGTTCGTGAGAGCTTGAGCTGGGAATGTTCCTGGGGCAGGCTTAGACTGGGAATGTTCGTGAGAGCTTAAACTGGGAATGTTCCTGGGAGAGGCTTAAACCGGGAATACTCCTGGGACAGCCTAAACTGAGAATGTTCTTGGGACGGGCCTAAACCGGGAATGTTCTCAGTTCCTGGGACACGTTTAAACCGGGAATATTCAGAGTTCCTGGGACGGCCTAAAACCGGGAATATTCATGGGAGAGGCTTAAACCGGGAATGTTCTCAGTTCCTGGGACAGTTTAAACCGGGAATTAGCCCAGTGCCCGGGACAATTTAAACCAGGAATGTTCACAGTTTCTGGAAGAGCTTAACCGGGGAATATCCCCATTTCCCGGGACAGTTTAAACCGGGAACACTCGCATTTCCTGGGACAGTTTAAACCGGGAACACTCGCATTTCCCGGGACAGTTTAAACCGAGAATATCCCCATTTCCTGGGACAGTTTAAACTGGGAACACTCGCATTTCCCAGGACAGTTTAAACCTGGAATATTCCCATTTCCCGGGACAGTTTAAACCGGGAATATTCCCATTTCCTGAGACAGTTTAAACCGGGAATATCCCCACTTCCTGGGACAGTTTAAACTGGGAACACTCGCATTTCCTGAAACAGTTTAAACCGGGAACATTCCAATTTCCCAGGACAGTTTAAACCGGGAACATTCCCATTTCCCGGCACACCCAGCAGCCGCTCCACCAAACCCTCCCCAAACCATCCCGTGAGAGATTTAACTCGGGAAAAACCGGGGGGAAAAAAAGACAACTTTTAAACATAAACCCCCCAAATCTCCACCCGGACCAGCACGCCCGCAGCAAAACCCCAACCACGCCCAGCCCCAAATCGAGACAGAATTACAAAACAATTAAAAACCCAAACCCCTCTCGCCAGCAAGACCCGCCCCAAAAACCGAGGAAGAAAAAAAAAAAAAAAAAAAAAAAAGGAAAACTCGCGGGGAGTTTCTCTTCCCGCCTCTATTTTTTTTTTTTTAAACTGCTTTTTTCTCTGAATTTCACCCCAATTTCTGGCGGCAACCCCAGCCCCAAGGCATGCCAAGAGAGCAGCTCCGTTACCTGCTTCGCTCCCAAATCCTTTTTCCAACGCCCTCGCGCTTGGGGATGGTTTCTTCCAAATTTCTGGGGGAAGGGGGGGGCTGCGAAATTCGGTTTTTCTTCCCCCTCCCCCCCCAAAAAAAAAAAAGAAAAAAAAAAAGAAAAAAGAAGAATCTTTCACCTTTCGATCTCGGGGTTTTATTATTAGCCATATTCTGAATTTTGCTCTGATTAATTCTAATGAGCTTCGCTGCCCCTGAAGGTTTCCTGGAGTTCTCCGGGTGCTTTTTTTTTTTGGTTTTTTTTTTTTTTTTTTGCCGCCAGCCGGTCTGCGCAGATTTGCTGTTGAATAACAATGGGAAAAGGGAGAAGTATTTCAAGAAAAGAAGTGATTAATGATTTTTTTTTCCCGTATAATTCTCGCATTTTTCTTGCCTCCTGTCCGCTCCTAATGCCTGTGAACTTTGAGGTCCTATAGAAATCTCCTTTTCTCCCCTTCCCACCCCATTCACGCTCCCCCAGCCCGGCTGTGCCCCCACAGACCCCGCATTCCTGCCAGCATATGTCTCTTTTTTTATATTTTTTCTGGTTTTTTTGGGTTTTTTTTTTGCTTTAAAACACCCATTTTTGGCCGTTCTTCAGAGCCCCCCTCTCGAAAATCACAGCCTGAGCCGAGCTCCCGATCAAAGGGAGGAACGGCGGAGTCAAAAGGCGCCGAGGAGCAAAGGAACCTCCCCAGACCCTCCCGGAGCGAGAATAAATCCCGACCCCCGCGAGAAAAGAAATAAATTCAAAATAAAAACTCGCCATTCCGCTGTCGCCACCTCTAAAACCGCCAGAAAGAAACAAAATTCCGGCCATAAATCCATAAATCCCGTTTTTTTTTTTTATACATCGCACCGTGCGGAGCCTGGCCCATGTGACCGCGGGGATATTGTTTGTTTTAAAGTAGGAAAAAGGGGAAAATGAAATTAAATTAAAGGAAAACCCCAGCAGGGTTCTGTGGCAGTCACGCGAGGAGCGGGGTGAGCTTTGGCACCTCCCCTGCCTTTGTCTCGGGGCCAAATTTGGCTCCGCTTTGGCGTTTCTGGAGGATTCGTGAAGATCGAACAAAGCAGCAAAGCCCCTTCCCCTTTTCTTAAAAAATATTCTTTTTATTTTTCAAATTTAAATTTAAATTTTAATTTAATTTTTAATTTTAATTTTCATTTTAATTTTCATTTTCATTTTCATTTTCATTTTCACTTTCATGTTCACCTTTAATTTTTGATTTTTAGATTTGAATTTTTATTTTTACTTTTACTTTTCTATTCCAACTTCTATTTCTATATTTCTATTTCTACTTCTACTTCCATTTCCATTTCTATTTCTATTTCTATTTCTATTTCTATTTCTATTTCTATTTCTATTTCTATTTCTATTTCTATTATTTCTATTTATATATTTATATTTCTATTATTTCTATTTCTATTTCTATTTCTATTATTTCTATTTCTATTATTTCTATTTCTATTGATATTTCTATTGATATTGATATTTATATTATGTCTATTTCTATTCTTTCTATTTCTATTTCTATTTCAATTTCAATTTCTATTTCCATTTCTATTTCTATTTCTTTTTCTATTTCTATTATTTCTATATTTATATTTTATACTTATATTTATACTTGTATTTATACTTACATTTATATTTATATTTATATTTATATTTATATTTATATTTATATTTATATTTATATTTATTTTTATTTTAATTTTTATTTTCTATTTTTATTTTTATTTTTATTTTTATTTTTATTTTTATTTTTATTTTTATTTTTATTTTTATTTTTATTTTTATTTTTATTTTTATTTTTATTTATTTTTTTTTAATTTTAATTTTTTTTATATATATTTTTTTTAATTTCTATTTCTATTTCTATTTCTATTATTCGTTCTGTTATTTCTCGATTTCTGTTCCGTTTTTCTCCGCGGGGCTCCGCGCCCCCCCACGCTGCCTTTCCCTTCCCAGTCC
The DNA here is from genome assembly GCF_024509145.1 of Vidua macroura. NCBI lineage: Eukaryota > Metazoa > Chordata > Aves > Passeriformes > Viduidae > Vidua > Vidua macroura. The sequence goes on along the minus strand of NC_071597.1, from coordinate 2,480,415 downwards.
CTCTCTCCCTTCACGCGGCCCTTGCGCCTCGTCCCCACCGAGCCGAAATTCCCATTTTGGGGTTTTTTATCTCCGTCCCCTCCGTCCCTTCCCAGCCCCAACTTCTCCCCTCAGCCTCTCGCACCCCCCGGGGATCACCCCAAAAATCCGATTTTTCCTCCCCATTCCTGCCCCACAACCGCGCCCTTCTTTTATTTTTTTTTTTTTCCTTTTTTAAAATTTTTAAATTCTCTTTTTCTTCTTTTTTTTTCCATTTTTCCCCCTCTTTTTCCTATTTTTCCTCTCTCATTTTTTCTTTTTTTTCCCCTATTTTTTGAATTCTATTTTTAAAATTTGTTTCCTCTTTTTTCTCTCTCTCTCTCTTTTTTCCCCTCTCTTTTTTCTCTCTTTTTTCCCTCTTTTTTCTCTCTTTTTTTCCTCTTTTTTCTCTCTTTTTTCCTCTTTTTTTCTGTCTTTTTTTCATCTTTTTTCTGTCTTTTTTTCCTCTTTTTTCTCTCTTTTTTTCTCTCTTTTTCCCTCTCTTTTTTCTCTCTTTTTTCCTCTTTTTTCTCTCTTTTTTTCTCTCTTTTTTTCTCTTTTTTCTCTCTTTTTTCCTCCTTTTTCTCTCTTTTTTTTCCTCTTTTTTTCTCTCTTTTTTTTCTCTTTTTTGTTCTCTCTCTTGTTTTTCTCTCTTTTTTCTCTTTTTTCTCTCTCTATTTTTTTTCCTCTTTTTTGTTCTCTCTCTTTTTTCCTCTCTCTTTTTTTCCTCTTTTTTTTTTTACTATTTTTCTCTCTTTTTCCTCTCTTTTTTTCCTCTCTTTTCCCCCTCTATTTTTCCCTCTTTTTTCCTCTTTTTTGTCCTCTCTTTTCTCTCTATTTTTTCCCACTTTTTTCCTCTATTTTTCCTCCCCTCTCTTTTTTCTTTTATTCCTCTTTTTTTTGCTCTCTTTCTCTCTCTCTTTTCTCTCTTTTTTTTTTCTCTTTTTCTTTTCCTCTTTGCTTTTCCCTCTCTTTTTTTCCTCTTTTTTTCCTCTTTGTTTCTCCCTCTTTTTTTTTTCTCTTTGTTTCTCCCTCTTTTTTTTCTCTTTGTTTCTCCCTCTTTTTCCTCTTTTTTTTCTCTTTGTTTCTCCCTCTTTTTCCTCTTTTTTTTCTCTTTGTTTCTCCCTCTTTTTCCTCTTTTTTTTCTCTTTGTTTTTCCCTCTCTTTTTTTTTTTTTTCTCGCTACTTTCCTACCAAAAAAAAAAAAAAAGAAAAGAAAAGAAAATGAAAATTAATACACGAGCTGCGGCTCACAAAAGGAGCCATTTGTCTTCTTGATTATCTATTTGCTTGTCAGGCCATGAGCTATCGCAGGAGCTCCTTTTGGAAAATCAAAATACACCCAAAAAAAAAAAAAAAAAAAAAAAAAAAAAAACCAAAAAAAAAAAAAAAATCCCACCCAGAAACATCTGTGCCAAAATTAGACTCATTAATGCATTAATTACCGCCGAGAAGGAGGGATTTAAAAAAAAAAAAAATAAAAAAAACAGAGATAAAGCAATGCAAAAAGATCTCCGGAGCGTTAATGAGCGCCCCTGTTTTGTCTAGAGCTGGGAAAAAAAAAAAAAAAAAGAGAATTAATGTGGGTTTTGAACAAATAAATCATAATATCCCAGGCTTAGCACTACTTAAAGCTGCTCAAACATCTTTTGTTTTCATTAGGGGGCTGCGGGCTGACAACGACAACCACCAAAAAACCGAGAAAAAAAGAATTCAAAAAATCGAAATAAACGGATTAAATCGCGGCTTGGAAGAAATAAATTTATTTTTCCCCAAGAAATAACCCAAATCCAGCCTGGCCCCCACCCCGGAAAAAAGCACACAGGGGCAGATTGGCGATGGAAAATTTATTTTAGTGGTGGTTTGGGGGTTTTTTTTTGGGATTTTCAGGTAAATCCGGACAAAGGGAGGAGGGAGGGGGAGGTGAAGGTCGGGGCCACCCCTCCCCCCCCAGCCCCAAATTCACATTTTCCGCCCCAAATCGGGGCAAGGAGGAGCTTCGGGGGCGCTCCCAGTTCATCCCAGTTCATCCCAGTTCATCCCAGTTCATCCCAGTTCATCCCAGCTCCATCCCAGCTCATCCCAGTTCATCCCAGCTCATCTCAGTTCATCCCAGTTCATCCCAGCTCATCCCAGCTCATCCCAGTTCATCCCAGCTCATCCCAGTTCATCCCAGTCCATCCCAGTTCATCCCAGTTCATCCCAGCTCATCCCAGCTCATCCCAGTTCATCCCAGTTCATCCCAATTCATCCCAGTTCATCCCAGTTCATCCCAGCTCATCCCAGTTCATCCCAGTTCATCCCAGCTCATCCCAGCTCCATCCCAGTTCCATCCCAGCTCATCCCAGCTCCATCCCAGCTCCATCCCAGTTCATCCCAGTTCATCCCAGTTCATCCCAGCTCCATCCCAGTTCATCCCAGTTCATCCCAGCTCATCCCAGCTCCATCTCAGTTCATCCCAGTTCATCCCAGTTCATCCCAGCTCATCCCAGTTCATCTCAGCTCCATCCCAGCTCATCCCAGTTCATCCCAGCTCCATCCCAGTTCATCCCAGCTCCATCCCAGCTCATCCCAGTTCATCCCAGCTCCATCCCAGTTCATCCCAGCTCCATCCCAGCTCCATCCCAGTTCATCCCAGCTCATCCCAGTTCCATCCCAGCTCCATCCCAGTTCATCCCAGTTCATCCCAGTTCATCCCAGTTCATCTCAGCTCCGTCCCAGTTCATCCCAGCTCCATCCCAGTTCATCCCAGTTCATCCCAGCTCCATCCCAGTTCATCTCAGTTCATCCCAGTTCATCCCAGTTCATCCCAGTTCCCCTCTCCCTCCCCCCCCCCACAATGAACTGCTGGGTTTACCAAAAAAACCCCAAAAAAATCCCAAATAAATCCAAAATAAACGCTCGGATCCCTCTCCATTCTTTCATTTCTTTCTCCATCACTTCCTTGACCCAATTTTGTATTTTTTTAACATTTTTTTTCCACTCGGTATCGCAGAGTTCCCAACTCCCCGGAGGAGATTTTGGGGTGATTTGTTGAGTTTTAGGGTTTTTTTTAATTTTTTTTTTGTTTCTCCAATGGGGTTTCTTTGGGGCGGCGGGGCAGAAATTTCGTGGTTGGGAAAAAAGAGAGGAAGGGGAGGAGGAGAGGGGAGAAAATTGATGAAAAAAATGGAAAAAATGGGGAAAAATAAAGGAAAATTAAAATAAAGAGGAAAAGGAAATAATGGGGGGAAAGGGGAAAGAGAGGAAAATTGATAAAGAAAATGAAAAAATGGATGAAAAGGGGAAAAAAGATTAAAAAACCCAAAGAAAAATAAAGAATAAAAAAGGGGGAAATAGGAAAAAAATGTTTAAAAGAAGGGGGGGAGAAAGGGGAGGAAAAAAGAAAAAAAAACCAACAAGAAAAACAAAGAAAAATAAGAAAAAAAAACAACAAAAAAATTAAAAATACTTAAAAAGGGGGAAAAGACGGGAAAAAAAAAAAGAAATAAAGGAGGGGGAAAAAAGAAAAAACCAAGAAAAATAAGAAAAAAAAAGAAAAATTAAAAATATTTAAAAAGGGGGGGGGGAAAGAGGGGAAAAAAAAAAAAGAAATAAAGGAGAATTAAAAAAAAAACAAGAAAAATAAGAAAAAAAGAGAAAAAAATTAAAAAATATTTAAAAAAGGGGAAAAGAGAAGAAAGGAGGGGGAGAAGAAAAAAAGGAGGGGAAAAAAGATCAAGAAAAACAAGGAAAAATAAGGAAAAAGAAAAGTAGAAAAAATTAAAAAATATTTAAAAAGGGGGGGAAAGAGGGAAAAAAAAAAAAAGAAAAAATGAGGGGGGAAAGAAATAAAAGAGGGAAAAAAAAGAAAAAAAACAAGAAAAAACAAGAAAAATAAGGGAAAAAAACAAGAAAAAATTAAAAATATTTAAAAAGGGGGGAAAAAGAGGGGGAAAAAAAAAAAGAAAGAAATAAAGGAGGGGAAAAAAAGAAAAAAAACCCAAGAAAAATAAGGAAAAAAAAAACAACAAAAAAAATTAAAAATACTTAAAAAGGGGGGAAAAGAGGGGAAAAAAAAGAAATAAAGGAGGGGAAAAAATCAAGAAAAACAAAGAAAAATAAGGGAAAAAAAAAAAACCCAAGAGAAAATTAAATTATATTTTTAAAGGGGGGGAAAAGAGGAAAAAAAAAAAGAAAGAAATAAAGGAGGGAAAAAAAAAATCAAGAAAAACCAAGAAAAATAAGGAAAAAAAAAACCAAGAAAAAATTAAAAAATATTTTAAAAGGGGGGGGGAAAGAGGAAAAAAAAAAAGAAAGAAATAAAGGAGGGGAAAAAAAATCAAGAAAAACAAAGAAAAATAAGGAAAAAAAAACAAGAAAAAATTAAAAAATATTTTAAAAGGGGGGGGAAAAGAGGGGGGAAAAAAAGAAAGAAATAAAGGAGGGAAAAAAAAAATAAAGAAAAACCAAGAAAAATAAGGAAAAAAAAAAAACAAGAAAAAATTAAAAAATATTTTAAAAGGGGGGGGGAAAGAGGAAAAAAAAGAAAGAAAGAAATAAAGGAGGGGAAAAAAAAAATCAAGAAAAACCAAGAAAAATAAGGAAAAAAAAAAACCAAGAAAAAATTAAAAAATATTTTAAAAGGGGGGGGGAAAGAGGAAAAAAAAGAAAGAAAGAAATAAAGGGATCAGGGATGGAACGAGGACCCAGCGCAGCCAAATCCCCCAAAAAATAAAAATTCCCTGGCCAGCCTCTCCTCCCGGCTTTGTGCCCAGCGAAGGTCCTGGGCTCGCGGTTAAAACGGGGAAAAACGGTCAAAATTCAAATTATTGGGTGGGAAAACCAGCATTGGCCTGGGCTCATGGTTAAAATGGGGGTAAAAAACGGTCAAAATTCAAATTATTGGGTGGGAAAACCAGCATTGGCCTGGGCTCGCGGTTAAAACGGGGAAAAACGGTCAAAATTCAAATTATTGGGTGGGAAAACCAGCATTGGCCTGGGCTCGCGGTTAAAATGGGTGTGAAAATTATAAAAATTCAAATTATTGGGTGGGATAACCATCATTGACCTGTGCTCATGGTTAAAACGGGTGTGAAAATTATAAAAATTCAAATTATTGGGTGGGATAATCAATATTGGCCTGTGCTCGCGGTTAAAATGGGGGTAAAAATTATAAAAATTCAAATTATTGGGTGGGATAATCAATATTGGCCTGTGCTCACGGTTAAAATGGGGAAAAAACGGTCAAAATTCAAATTATTGGGTGGGGAAAACCAGCATTGGCTTGTGCTCGTGGTTAAAATGGGTGTGAAAATTATAAAAATTCAAATTATTGGGTGGGAAAACCATCATTGGCCTGTGCTCGTGGTTAAAATTGGTGTGAAAATTATAAAAATTCAAATTATTGGGTGGGATAATCAGTATTTGCCTGTCCTCATGGTTAAAATTGGGGCAAAAAATTATAAAAATTCAAATTATTGGGTGGAAAAAACATCATTGGCCTGTGCTCACGGTTAAAACGGGGGGAAAATGGTAAAAATTCAAATTATTGGGTGGGAAAACCATCATTGGCCTGTGCTCACGGTTAAAATGGGTGTGAAAATTATAAAAATTCAAATTATTGGGTGGGATAACCAGGATTTGCCTGTCCTCATGGTTAAAATGGGTGGAGAAATGATCAAAATTCAAGTTATTGGGTGGGATAACCTGTACCTGTCTGTCCCCATGGTTAAAATCGGCGTAAAAAAATGTTAAAAAATTCAAATTATTGGGTGGAATAACCAGTACCTGTCTGCCCCCATGGTTAAAATCGGCGTAAAAAATGTTAAAAATTCAAATTATTGGGTGGAATAACCAGCACCCGCCTGTCCCCGTGATTAAATTGGTGGAGAAATGACCAAAATTCCAATTATTGGGCAGAAATAACGAGCGCCCCGTCTGCCCCCGTGGTCAAAGTCAGCATTAGAAGTGATGGCAATTCCAATTACCGGGCAGCAGTAACGAGCTCTCCCCGCGGTTCGGAGCATTAAAAACGACCCAAATTCCAACGGTTGGACAGAAATCGGCAGCGCGCCCTCCCCGCCCTTCCGATCAGGGTGAAAAATGATAAAAGTAATGATAAAAATGATAAAAATAATGATAAAAATGATAAAAAATGATAAAAAAGGATCGCGTTTCCCTCCCCGCACGCGCACGACTTCACGCCCCGACCACGCGCATTTGGGATCTTCCTCCTTGTGGGATCTGCATTTGGGATCCGCCTTGTAGGATCTGCGGTTGGGATCTTCCTCCTTGTGGGATTTGAGTTTGGAATCCTCCTCCTTGTGGGATTTGCATTTGGGATCCTCCTCCCTGTGGGATCTGCGGTTGGGATCCTCCTCCTTGTGGGGTGTGACTTTGGGATCCTCCTCCCTGTGGGATCTGCATTTGGGTTCCTCCTCCTTGTGGGATTTGAATTTGGGATCCTCTTCCTTGTGGGATCTGCATTTGGGATCCTCCCTGTAGGATCTGCAGTTGGGATCCTCCTCCTTGCAGGACGGGACTTTGGGATCCTCCTTGTGGGGTTTGTGTTTGGGATCCTCCTTGCAGGATCTGTGGTTGGGATCCTCCTCCTTGTGGGATGTGACTTTGGGATCCTCCTCCTTGTAGGATCTGCGTTTGGAATCCTCCTCCTTTTGGGATTTGAGTTTGGGATCCTCCTCTTGTGGGATGTGACTTTGGGATCCTCCTTGAGGGATCTGGGTTTGGGATCCTCCTCGTGGGATGTGACTTTGGTACCCTCCTTGTGGGATTTGCGTTTGGGATCCTCGTCCCTGTAGGATCTGCAGTTGGGATCCTCCTCCTTGTGGGGTGTGACTTTGGGATCCTCCTCCTTGGGGGTTTGCATTTGGGATCCTCCTCATCGAGAGATTGCATTTGGGATCCTCCTCCTTGTGGGATGTGACTTTGGGATCCTCCTCATTGTGGGATCTGGGCTTGGGATCCTCTTCATTGAGAGATCTGGGTTTGGGATCCTCCTCCTTGTGATATTTGAGTTTGGAATCCTCCTCCTTGTGGGATCTGGGTTTGGAATCCTCCTTGTGGGATCGACCTTTAGGATCCTCTTCCTTGTAGGATCTGCGTTTGGAATCCTCCTCCTTGTGGGATGTGACTTTGGGATCCTCCTCCTTGTGGGATCAGCATTTGGGATCCTCCTTGAGGGATCTGTGTTTGGGATCCTTCTCCTTGTAGGATATGACCTTGGGATCCTCCTCCTTGTGGGATTTGAGTTTGGGATCCTCCGTGTGAGATCTGCCTTTGGTATCCTCCTCCTCGTGGGATCCTCCTCCCTGTGGGATCTGCGTTCGGGATCCTCCATGAGGGATTTGACTTCAGGATCCCCGTGTGGGATTCGAGTTTGGGATCCTCTTCCTTGTAGGATCTGCCTTTGGATCCTCCTTGTGGGATTTGCATTTGGGATCCTCCCGGTAGGATCTGTGGTTGGGATCCTCCTCCTTGTGGGATCAGCATTTGGGATCCTCCTCCCGGTAGGATCTGCGTTTGTGATGCTCCCTGTAGGATCTGCGTTTGGGATCCTCCTCCTCGTTGGATCTGCCTTTGGGATCCTCCTCCTTGTGGGATCACATTTGGGATCCTCCTCATTGAGAGATCTGCCTTTGGGATCCTCCTCCTTGTGGGATCACATTTGGGATCCTCCTCATTGAGAGATCTGCATTTGGGATCCTCCTCCTTGTGGGATCACATTTGGGATCCTCCTCATTGAGAGATCTGCATTTGGGATCCTCCTCCCTGTTGGATCTGCATTTGGGATCCTCCTCCCTGTGGGATCCCATTTGGGATCCTCCTCGCTGTGGGACCTGCAGGGATCTGGAGGAGGAGGTGACCTGCTCTCGGCGCTGGGTAAGGAAGAGCAGCCCCACCTTTCCCCGCCCTTCAAATAATCATTAAAAATGGTAAAAACTAAAATGATCCCGTTCCCCTCTCTGCACGCGCAGCAGTTCCCACACACATCCATCGGGGCGCTTATAGGGCAGCGGCCGGTCCGTGGGATCGACTTTGGGATGCTCCTTGTGGCATCTGAGCTTGGGATCCTTGCAGGAGGTGACTTTGGGATCCTTGTGGGATCTGAGCTTGGGATCCTTGTGGGATCTGAGCTTGGGATCCTTGTGGGATCTGCCTTTGGGATCCTTGTGGGATCTGCCTTTGGGATCCTTGTGGGATCTGAGCTTGGGATCCTTGTGGGATCTGCCTTTGGGATCCTTGCAGGAGGTGACTTTGGGATTCTTGTGGGATCTGACCTTGAGATCCTTGCGGGATGTGACTTTGGGATCCTTGTGGGATGTGACTTTGGGATCCTTGTGGGATCTGCCTTTGGGATCTTTGTGGGATGTGACTTTGGGATCCTCCTCCTTGTGGGATCTGCATTTGGGATCCTCCCTGTAGGATCTGCTGTTGGGATCCTCCTTGCGCCATCTGCGTTTGGGATCCTCCTTGCGGGGCCTGCAGGGAGCCGGAGGAGGATGAGGATGAGGAAGAGGATGATGAGGAGGAGGAGGAGGAGCGGATCTTGGTGTTGGGTAACTTGTGATCCTTTTTCCACTTCATGCGGCGGTTCTGGAACCAGATCTTGATCTGGCGCTCGCTGAGGCCCAGCGCGTGCGCGATCTCCACACGGCGCCGCCGCGTCAGGTACCGGTTGTAGTGGAACTCCTTCTCCAGCTCCAGCACCTGCTGCCGCGTGTACGCCGTGCGGGAGCGCTTCGCCTCCCCTCCGCAGAAACTGGGGTTCACTGCGGGGAGAGGGGGGGGCAGGAGGGGAAAAGAAAGGGGAAAAAAAAAAAAAAAAACCAGGAAAAGAAAGGGGGAAAAGATGTGAAAATGGTAAAAAGAAAAGGGGGTGGGAATATGGGGAAAGAGCAAAAAATGGGAGGGGGGGTATGGGAATACAAAAAAAAGGGGAAGATAAAAATGGGGGGGGATATGGGGAATACAAAAAAAAGGGGGAGATAAAAAATGGGGGGATATGGGGAATACAAAAAAAAAGGGAAAGATAAAAATGGGGGGGGATATGGGGAATACAAAAAAAAGGGGGGGAAAGATAAAAAATGGGGGGGATATGGGGAAATAAAAAAAAAGGGGGGGAAATAGCAAAAAATGGGGGGGGGGTATGGGGAAATACAAAAAAAAAGGGGGGAAAATAAAAAAATGGGGGGGATATGGGGAATACAAAAAAAAAGGGGGGGGAGATAAAAAATGGGGGAATATGGGGAAAATACAAAAAAAAAAGGGGTGAAAATAAAAAAATGGGGGGGGGGTATGGGGAAATACAAAAAAAAAGGGGGGAAAATAAAAAAATGGGGGGGGATATGGGGAATACAAAAAAAAGGGAAAGATAAAAATGGGGGGGAATATGGGGAAATACAAAAAAAAGGGGGGGGGAAAGGTAAAAAATGGGGGGGGATATGGGGAAAATACAAAAAAAAAAGGGGGGAAGGTAAAAAATGGGGGGGATATGGGGAAAATACAAAAAAAAAGGGGGAAGATAAAAAATGGGGGAATATGGGGAAAATACAAAAAAAAAAGGGGGAAGATAAAAAATGGGGGAATATGGGGAAAATACAAAAAAAAGGGGGGGAAGATAAAAAAATGGGGGGGGATATGGGGAATACAAAAAAAAGGGAAAGATAAAAATGGGGGGGATATGGGAAATACAAAAAAAAGGGGGGGGAAAGGTAAAAAATGGGGGGGGATATGGGGAAAATACAAAAAAAAAAGGGGGGAAGGTAAAAAATGGGGGGGATATGGGGAAAATACAAAAAAAAGGGGGGAAGATAAAAAATGGGGGAATATGGGGAAAATACAAAAAAAAAAGGGGGAAGATAAAAAATGGGGGGAATATGGGGAAAATACAAAAAAAAGGGGGGGGAGATAAAAAATGGGGGAATATGGGGAAAATACAAAAAAAAAAGGGGGGGAGATAAAAAATGGGGGGAATATGGGGAAAATACAAAAAAAAGGGGGGGGGAGATAAAAAATGGGGGAATATGGGGAAAATACAAAAAAACAAAGGGGGGGAGATAAAAAATGGGGGGGATATGGGGAAATAAAAAAAAATGGGGGGGAAAGATGTGGAAATATCAAAAAATGGGGGGATTTGGGGAAATAAAAAAAAGGGGGAAAAAGATGTGAAAGTATCAAAAAATGGGGGGGGGATATGGGGAAATACAAAAAAAAAAAAGGGGAAAGATGTGGAAATATCAAAAAATGGGGGGAGGGTGTGGGAATACACAAAAATATGTGAAAATACAAAAAAAATGGGGGGAAAATGCACAAAAAAAAGGGGGAAGATGTGGAAATAGGAAAAAAATGGGGGGGGAGATGTGGAAATACACAAATAAAAAGGGGGGAATATGTGGGAATACAAAAATAAGGGGTGAAAATACACGAAAATACCCCAAAAAAAAGGGGGGGAAATCGGTGGAAGTACAAAAAAAAGGGGGGAGAAATATGTGGAAATACAAAAAAAAGGGGGAGGGGATGTGAAAACACGATAGAGAAGGGAAAAGATGTGAAAACACACAAAAAAAAGAGGGGGGTAAAAATGTGAAAGCACAAAAAAAAGGGGGGAGGAAAAAGAAAGGGAAAAAAGATGTGAAAGCACACACAAAAAAAAAGGGGGGAAATATGTGAAAATAAAAAAAAAAAAGAAAGGAAAAAAGATGTGAGAACACAAAAAAAATGGAGGAAAATGTGAAAACACACACACAAAAAAAAAGAAAAAATATGTGAAAACACAAAAAGGGGGAAAAATGTGAAAACACACAAAAAAGGGAAAAAACGAGAGGAAAACACAAAAAAAAAGAAAATAAAAGAGGGGTTAACACACACACACAAAAAAAAGGGGGAAAACAAATAAAAAGAGGAGGGAAATAAAAAGAAAAGCAGAATTACCGAGCTGTTCCTTTAATGGGTTCTTTCCCCACCCCCCCAAGAAATCACAAAAAAAACCAAAAAAAAAACAAAAAACAAAAAACAAAAGCGCGTCACACATTCTTTGGAAGGGGGGGGATTTGCTTTTTAAAAAAAAATGAAAATAAAAAGGGAAACTTTCTAAAAATCCCCCCAGGAGCGATGTGGAAATCTCCACCTCATGGCTGGGCGTGGGTTCCTGGCTGGAGGTTTTTGCCTGGCCGCGTTTTCGGTGCCCTCTGCGCGGGGAAATTCGCGTTTTTGCACTCGCAGCTCTGCGAGAGCAGCGCGGAATTGTCCCCAAAAGTTCCCCCTGCGCGCTGGAAAACGGGCGAGAAGGGGAGCCGCGATTTGTTAAATATCTCCCTTTAAAAATTGGAAAAAAAAAAAAGGAAATAAATAAAAGGGGAAAAAAGGAGGGGAAAAAAAAAAAAAAGAGGGAAAAAAGGGGGGAAGGGAGGGGGAAAAAAAGAGGGGGGAAAGGGGGGGAAGGGCAAAAAAGGGAGGGGAAAAAAGGGGGGAAATAGCGAGGGGAAAAAAAGGAGGGAGAAAAAAGAATTTTAAAAGGGAGGAAAAAAGGAGGGAAAAAAAAGGAGTTAAAAAAAAGGGAGGGAAAAAAAAAAAAAGAGAGAGAGAGGGCAGGGGAGGGGAAAACTGTAAAACTTAACTCAATCCGCCACTTAAATACAAATTACCAAAACATAAAACTTCACTTAGGAAGATTCGACAGCCGTAGGGAGAAAAAAAAAAAAAAAAAAAAAAAAAAAAAGAGGAAAAAAAAGTTAAAAAAAAAAAAAAAAAAAGAAAAGTAGCCTGCAAGAAACTGGAGGAGGATGGTAACAGAGACTTCAAAGGCACATGGCCAAGCAGAGCAATAAAAATTTATGGAGGATGTAATTATAGCGCTCCGCAAACGGGCGCTCGTAAATCTCCGCCGAACGCTCCTTTTACAAGAAGATTCCTCCAAGACTCCGAGGTGCTACTCCGGGAAAGGAAAAAAAAAAAAAAAAAAAAAAAAAGAAGCCAAGCGGCTTTCCCCCTCACTTACCCGAGCTGACGTGGACTTTTTTCATCCAGGGGTAAACCACGGGCTCCGCGCCCGGGCTCGGCTTGGCCGGGCTCTGGCTGCACGAGGGCGGCGGGCCGGGGGTGCCCGCCCGCGGCTCGGCCCGGCGGCTCCGCGGCCCGGCCGGAGGATGGACGTGAGCCCGGGCGGACAGCGCAGCGCCGGCCGGCGCCGAGCTCCGGCACGGCGCGTAGAGCTGCTCCTTGCAGGCTGCCCGCGGCTCGTACGCGGCTCCGTGCTGCTGGAAAGCGTTCTCCCGCTGCCTCTGGCCGCCGTAGTACTCCGGCGAGTGATTGGGAAGGTAATCGCTGTGGGAATATTCTTCGCACGGTGGGAACTTGGGGTCCACATAGTTGGAGTTGATCAGGAACGAGCTCATGGCCATTAATGTCTTAGAATTGCGAGCGCACGCGGGGCGGGGGGGGGGGGGGGGAAATTATATATATCTATATATCTATATGCCTATATGCCTATATATCTATATATCTATATGCCTATATGCCTATATGCCTATATATCTATATATCTATATATCTATATATCTATATGCCTATATATCTATATATCTATATAGATATATATCTATATATCTATATAGATATATGTCTATATGTCTATATATCTATATATATGTATCTCCCTCTCTCTCCCTCTGTCTCTTTCTCTCCTTAAAATTTATTCCTGTGCCCCCCGACCCCCCCGCCTCCCTTTCCTCGTTTTCCTGTTTGGCGGAACCCTCCTACTTACTGTCAAGTGAACAAAGTTGAGTCCATGTGACAGCGCGGGCCAATGGCGAGGGCCACGGCGAGCCCCGGATAAGGAAACCTGCCCAGCCCCGGGCTCTCCCGGGGCCCCCCAGCATCCCCGGGGGGCGTCCGCTCCCCTCCGGCCTCCCCCGGTCACCTCCGGGGTCACCTCCGGCCCCTCCGGCGGCCCCGGGCTCGGCAGCGGCCCGCGGGCGAGCAGCGACACCCCCGGGCTGGCCCACACCCCCTCGGGGGGTGTGTCCTTGCCTCGGGGACACGCGGGGGAGGGCGGTGGGGACAGCGAACCCCCCCCCTCAGAAAGCCGACAAAAAAGAGAATCATTAGAAGGCGAGGTAAAAATGATTTTTTTTTTTTGTCAGGGGGTCGGCGAACCCCCACCCCCCCCCACGCCCCCAACGAGCGCAGCTGAGCCGCGGTCGCCACCCCCCGAGCTCGGGTCGCCACCCCCCGAGCGGGGGCTGCGGCTAAAGGTGATGCGGGAGCGTGGCAGAGATGGATAGGGCTGCCCGGGGATCGATCAGGAATCCAGCGGCTAATTCGGGGTACCGGCCGTCCCCAATCCCCCCCCGCCCGCCCGGGAAGCAGCCCGTCCTCCGCGCCAGAGCCCGGCGCTCGATGAGCAATTACAAAAGCCAATTAACCCCGGTCCCAATGCATCTTCGCCTCGCCCTTGTCGCCCTAAAGGCGCTGTGAAAGCCACGGCGAGCTTTTGAAACCCCCCCCAGAACCCCCCCCCCAAACCCTCCGGGCAGACCCCGAACGCGCCGGGAGGAGAGCGGCGGCATCGAGAATTTCTATTTCTTTTTTTTTAAATCCCGACACCACACAAATTAAAGCAAAGGCGGGAGAGCCCCCGCTCTGAAATCTCTGCAACAACGCCCGCGACCACCTCGCCCCCCCTCCCCAAATCCCCAAAAACCCCAAATTCCCTCTGGCAGCTCCGGTTTTATCTCGGAGCCGTGACAAAGTTTTATGGCAGCAGCGCCGGAGTTGAGCTAAGGTCAAATCCCAAGGATTTCTTTGGAGCCCTGAAGCGATTTTCAGTTTAAACCCTCCTTTCCACCCTTCTAATTTTGGATTTTTTAGGGTTGTTTTTTTTTTGGGGGGGGGGAGTTTAACGGCGCCTGGGTTTGTAGTGTTTGTGTCAACTACATATTCCCCTAGATACGAATTTGTGACCCAACTTCCTTTACACAAATTCGGATCTACAGGGTACATATAGAAGACAGTTGCGTCCTCCTCGGTCTCAGATCTTCTCCTACCGCCACAATTCTCTTCTGGGGCAAAGTTTTGGGGTTTTGAGAAACCGGGGCTTCGCCTCAGGCTGGGAAAATTCCCCCTGGGGAGGGGGGGGAAAAAGCGATTCATGAAAGCAGCGAGGCTGCAGAGCTCACAGGGCAGGAAAATCGGGATTTCCCCACCTTTGTCTCCACACCTTGGACGGGTTTTTGGGGGTGTAAAAATCAGTTCCTGGGGGGGAACGTGGAGGTGCAGGCGCGCAGCGAGACGCGAACCCAAAAATCCGCCTTAGAAAAGGGAAATCCCCCCCCTAAGCTCCGTCCCCACCCCGCCCTGAAAGTCCCGTCGTGATTTTCTGGTGGGCAGCGCAAAGATTTCACCCATTTTTCGTTTTTGGAGGTCACCCAAGGTTTGGGTTTAGCCGTGCGTGTGCGGGGGAAATTATTAAAAAAAATATATATATAGAAAAAAGGAAAGAAATATATAGAAAAAAAGGGGGAAAAATATATAGAAAAAAAGGAAAAAGAATAAAAAAAGAGAAATAAACAGATGAAAAGAAATACAGAATGTAAAGGCAGATGGGACGACAGGTTTTTTTTTTTAATGGCAGGCAATTCTTTTTACAACCCGAGAAAAAGATCAAAGGCGTTTCATTTCCGAAAAAAGGGATATAAAGCAATAAAATATTCATACTGTCTAGGTAATGAACCTTCATTCGGAACTAATGAGGGTAGCATCATGTTGAGATTTCGTTTAAAATTACAGTTGCCCAAGAGATTAAAAGTAGAGCAGCCCCCCTTTCTTTCCTCTTTTTTTTTTTATTCTTCTTTTTCCCCCCTCTCTCTCTCCCTTTTTTTTTTTTATTTTTCCTTTTTTTTTTTCCCCTGTATTTCAAAAGGCAGAACATTTTCAGGTCAAGTATCTCCCGAATTAATTGCATTTAAATGCCGCAGCCGAGAGGGAAAAGCTGCGTTTAAAATTCCCCTCAGTATATTCGGCAGATTCCCAGAACTCCCGCATTTTCCCAAAAAAAAAAAAAACAAACCCAAAAAAATTAAAATGTCTGGCCAAGAATAAAACCCCCGAATTCTCCCCATTCTGGATTTCGGGCACTTCGAGGTGAATAATCGCTTTTCCTGTTTAAAAACTCCCAGCTAAACGCAGAATAAACGAGCGGCGCTTTAAGAAACAAACCAAGGGCATCGAAAAAAACCCCAAAATCCTTTCAGACGCCTTAAAAAAAAAAAAAAACAAAAAAAAAAAACACATTTCCAGCAGAAGCAGCGAAATCTTTTGCACCGAGCAGAATTTCCCACCTCCCGCAGCAGCAGCAGCACCTCAAAATTCACCTTTCCCTCTAAAACCTAAACCTATAAAAACCCATAAACCCATAAAAGCGCGGAGCCAAACCTACAGCGCTGCCATAAAATAACAGAACCCAACCCCGTTACGGCTCCTTTTAATTTTAATTTCTTTTTAATCCCCTCTTTATCTCTTTTCGAGTTTATTCCTCCTGCCCGACCCCTCCTCCGTGATTTATTTTAATCCATTTTCTCCCGCCCCAGCGCTAGGAACAACCAGGCCTTATTCTCTATTTTTAACCCCCTCCCATATCCCTTTAAAAAAAAAAAAAATTCGGTTTTTTTTTTTTTTTTTTCCGCTCCGCGGTGACACCGCAGGGCCGGGGTTTGCCAACCAGCACCCCTAGCGTCTACCAGAATTTATTTTCCCCCCTCCACACCTCCAAGAAATCTCCCCTCTGATCCCAAATTTTCACCCTTCCCTCACCTTCGGCATCCCGCGGAAGTTTCTCACAGAATTTTTCTTTTTTTTGCGGTTTTTTTTTTTTTTTTTCTCCCCCCATTTCAAAACCACCTCAGGCAGACCCCCCCCCCCGGCCTGCCCCATTTTTTAGGATTGGGGGGGGGGGTCCCCAAACCCCTTCCCAAAATCTGGCGGCACCTGCCAGCTCAGCCTTCCCCCCGCGCTCGGGGTGACCCCAAAAAGGGGCCCCGGCCCCCCCAGCCCGCCCAGGTGCGGCGCCCGCAGCGGTTCCTACCTTGGCAAAACGCGGCTCCTTTTCCTCGGAGGAAACCCCGGGGGGGTTTTAAGGCGCTCCCCTAAAAACCTCAGGGAGGTTTTAGAGGCGAAACCCCCCCCCCCAAAAAAAAAAAAAAACCAAATAAACAAAAAACAAAACCCAGCTCGCCCCCTGCCCTGCCCATGGCGGCGCTTTCCCAGCGCGGTGAATTAATTAATTCTCCTTAAACCCCCTCATTTTCATTTCCCACCCCGTCTCTTTCTCTCTCTTCTCCTAATTTTGATTTTTTTTTTAATTTTTTTTTGTTGTTTGAGGGGGGGGTTTGTTGTCATTTGCTGGTGGCCGCTCCCCCTCCCCCGCTCGCCCCAGCTTTGTCCCCGGAGCTGCCGCTGGCAGCGCCACGAGGCCCTTCTGAGCATTTTGGGCTGGGAAACCCAAACGCAAGTTTTGGTATTAATCTCATACTTTGGCAGTCTTTGTTAAACAGCGAGGCGTGTCCGCCGCGCTGACCCGCGTTTCACCCCGAATTTTTAATTTTTTTTGGTTTTTTTTTCTCCTTTTCCACCCGCCCCGAGGTCTTGTCCCCGCTCCGATCTTCCCCCTTTCTCCAAATATGAAGATTTAATTATTTTAATTTCTTAATTCTCCTTTTCTCACCCGCCCCGAGGTCCTTTCCCCGCTCCGATCTTCCCCCTTTCTCCAAATATGAAGATTTAATTATTTTAATTTTTAATTCTCCTTTTCTCACCCGCCCCGAGCTGCTTTCCCCCGCTCCGATCTTCCCCCTTTTTCCAAAGATGAAGATTTAATTATTTTAATTTTTTAATTCTCCTTTTCTCACCCGCCCCGAGGTATTTTCCCCGCTCCGATCTTCCCCCTTTCTCCAAATATGAAGATTTAATTATTTAATTTTTTAACTCTCCTTTTCTCACCCGCCCCGAGCTGCTTTCCCCGCTCCGTTCTTCCCCCTTTCTCTAAAGATGAGGATTTAATTTTTTTTTTTTAATTTTAATTCTCCTTTTCCACTCGCCTCTCCCCTCCTCAGAGATTCTTTTTTTTCCTTTCTTTTTCTTTTTTTTTCTTTCTTTTTTTTTTTTTTTTTTATTATTTTTTCAGGAATTCGGGTGGGATTTCTCCCACCAGAGGTCTGAGGGGTTTTTTTTTCAGGGCAGAACTTTGAACAACTAAAAAAACCTCGAGGTGGATTAAGGCAGGGAAGGAGAGGTGGCGATGAGCCCACACCTGCTTTGCAAGGCGGAAAATTCCGATTTTAACCCCGGCGCGTCCTCCCCAGTCCGCCCCAAACTCATCATAACGCTCCGAAAATGGAAATATTTGGGCGAATTGAATATTTTGGCACGCGAGGAGCTGCGGGCAGGGTCGGGATGCGCATAAATTCCCTTTTGACCCCCGGTTTTACCACCAGCTCCGACACGGCCATAAAGGGCCGATTGGGGAAGAAAATCGCGATTAAAACGCGTATTCAATCGATTGTCGGGCGGAAAAAAAAAATTAAAAAAACGATAATAGGGAAAAAAAAACAAAACAAAACAAAACAAAAAAAACAACAAAAAAAAAAAAAAAAAACCAAAAACAGAAATGCCAGAAAATCCGCGAGCCCGGGGAGATAAATCCGAAATATCGCCGCAGCTGATAACTTTAATTTCCTCTCCCCTCCCCTGGCGGCCCTAAATTGAAATTTAAACGCCGCCGTGGGAGCGAAAATCGCGGGGCAAAATTGGGGAGGAGCCGCTGGCACCCGGAGAAATAAAGAAATATCGAGGGGGAGATGGATTTGGTGGGGGTTTTTTTAATTTAATTTTTTTTTTTTGCTGTTTTTATTGCCTCCCAACGCTACCCGGTGGCTTTTACAAGGGCTTTTCTCGGCCGCTACGTGCGGAGTAAAGGCGGAGTAGGAGGAGTGCGGGGCGCAGATAAGCGCGGGATTTACGAGGCCGAGGAGATGGATTGGGCCGGGCTCGGCGAGATTTTCGGAATTCCCAGGCAATTCACGGCAATTAATTAAAGCCGGGCCTTATCAGGCGAAACAAAGCGCGTTTTTCTCGCGGATTTCGCAGCTCCCGGCAAATGGAATTTGCAGAGCGCCTTTCCCAGGGCTCTAATATTCCCCCCCCCCCGAGGGAAAAGGAGCCCTCGTTAGGGGCGGCTGAGGGAGGGAAATGTCGGGAAGGCGGCGGAGAGGAGGGGGAAAAAAGAAATGGAAGGAAATAGGGTTTGGGAAATGAGGAAGTAAGTGAAAAAATGGTTAAAGTGAAAATAAAATGGGAATGTGGGAATGGGGATGGGGGTGGAATTAAAAATGAAAATGAAAATAAAGAAATAAAAGTAAAAAGTAAAAGTAAAAATAAGAATAAAAGGAAAAATAAAAGGAAAAATAGAAATAAAAGGAAAAATAAAAATAAAAATAAAAATAAAAGTAAAAGTAAAAGTAAAAATAAAAATAAAAATAGAAATAAAAGGAAAAATAAAAGGAAAAATAGAAATAAAAATAGAAATAAAAATAGAAATAAAAATAAAAATAAAAATAAAAATAAAATAAAAATAAATTAAATAGAAAATTTAAAATAAAGTTTAAAATTTAAAAAAAATAGAAATTGAAAAAAAGAAAAAATAAATAGAAATAGAAATAAAATTTTAAAAAATAAATTAAAATACAATACAAATGTAAAAATATAAATGTAAACAGGAAAAGGAAAAGGAAGAGGAAAAGGAAAAGAAGTAAAAAATAAATATATTAAAAAGAAAAGTGGGTGAGGAGAAGAAATTCGCAAGGATTTTTTTAAATTTTTATCCATCTTATCTATCTATATTTTTGGTTTTAATTCCGTTTGTCCAGGGTTCGAAAAAGGAGATTTGGGAGCCGGGAGGGTTCGGGAAAATGGAATTTGGGAGGGTTCGGGAAATGGAATTCGGGAGCCGGGATCGGGTTCGGGAAATGGAATTTGGGAGCCGGGATCGGGTTCGGGAAATGGAATTCGGGAGCCGGGATCGGGTCCGGGAAATGGAATTTGGGAGCCGGGATCGGGTTCGGGAAATGGAATTTGGGAGCCGGGATCGGGTCCGGGAAATGGAATTTGGGAGCCGGGATCGGGTTCGGGAAATGGAATTTGGGAGCCGGGATCGGGTCCGGGAAATGGAATTTGGGAGCCGGGATCGGGTTCGGGAAATGGAATTTGGGAGCCGGGATCGGGTCCGGGAAATGGAATTCGGGAGCCGGGATCGGGTCCGGGAAATGGAATTTGGGAGCCGGGATCGGGTCCGGGAAATGGAATTCGGGAGCCGGGATCGGGTCCGGGAAATGGAATTTGGGAGCCGGGATCGGGTCCGGGAAATGGAATTTGGGAGCCGGGATCGGGTCCGGGAGCGCGGGAGCAGCTCGGGGGTGCCGGGGGAATTGATCAGCTCCTGAGAGCCCCCGAGTGCAAATGATCCCAGTCCCGGCTGCGAAATCAAACAGGGACAGAAAGAATCCATTTGGAAAAAATTAAAATTAAAAAAAAAAATATATATATGGAATGTCATAGAATCTAATATAAAATGGAATGGAATGGAATAGAATGTAAAAAATAATTTTAAAATACAATGAAAAGGATATAAAAGTAGTAGAATAAAATAAAATAATTTTAAAATAAAATAATTAAAAAGAAAATAAAAAAAATAAAATAAAATAAGATAGAAAATGGAATAGAATAGAATAGAATAGAATAGAATAGAATAGAATAGAATAGAATTCAGGGATTTTTTAAAGTTTTTTCAGGTTTTTTTCAGGTTTTTTTCCAGTTTTTTTTCCGGGTTTTTTTAGTGTTTTTCAGGTTTTTCCCCAGTTTTTTCCCTCTTTGCTTTGGGGTTCGCGTTTGAGACCCGCCCTGGGCTCGGGAGCGTTTCCGAGCCAGATCTGCAGCGACCGCCGTGTTTTCCTTTTCCTTTTCCTTTTCCTTTCCCTTTTCCTTTCCCTTTCCCTTTCCCTTTCCTTTCCTTTCCTTTCCTTTCCTTTCCTTTCCTTTCCTTTCCTTTCCTTTCCTTTCCTTTCCTTTCCTTTCCTTTCCTTTTCCTTTCCTTCTTTCCTTTCCTTTTCCTTTCCTTTCCTTTCCTTTCCTTTCCTTTTCCTTTCCTTTCCTTTCCTTTCCTTTCCTTCCCTTCCCTTCCCTTCCCTTCCCTTCCCTTCCCTTCCCTTCCCTTCCCTTCCCTTCCCTTCCCTTCCCTTCCCTTCCCTTTTTTCCCCCTTTTTCCCCCTTTTTCCCCTTTTTTCCCTTTTTTTCCCTTTTTCCCCTTTTTTTCCCTTCTTTTTCCCCATTTTTTTCCCTTTTTTTCCCTTTTTCCCCCGCCTCTCGCTGACTCCTCCCAGGCGCCGCCCGGGGAAGGCTCCGCGCGCTCCGCCTGGCCGCGGGCGGGGCCGCGGGCGCTGCGCGGGGCTTGGATCCTCTGCCGTTCATTTCCACTTGAATTTCAATTTCTTTTAAATTCCATTTCTTTTAAATTGTATTTAGATGTATAATTCTGGTTTGTTTTTATATTTTTTTTAATTTTTTAATTTTTTTATTATTATTTTTTTATTTTTATTTTTATTTTTTATTTTCTATTTTTATTTATTTTTATTTTTCTTTTTAATTTTATTTTTATTTATTTATTCTTATATTTTTTATTTTTTATTTTTATTTATTTTTTATTTTTATTTATTTTCATTTTTATATTTTTATTTTTTTATTTTTATTTTTATTTATTTTATTTTATTTTATTTTATTTTATTTTATTTTATTTTATTTTTTATTTAATTTTAATTTCAATTTCAATTTTTATTTTCATTTTAATTTTTATTCTCATTTTACTTTTATTTTTTATTTTCATTCTCATTTTTTTATGATTATTTTTATTATTATTTTCCTCTTATTTTCCTTTTTTCTTTTTAATTTTAATTCCAATTTTTCCCCCCCTCGCTTCCCCTTATCAAAAATTCCTTTCAAAAATTCCTTTTCCTGTTGAAAATCCTTCGGGGTTTGGGATTTTTTTCCTCCCCTCGCTCTCCTTTTCTCGGATTTGGGATTTTTTTCCCATTTTTTTTCCCATTTTTTTCTCCTTTTCCCACCCCCCAAAACCCCGCCCCGATCCTCGCCCGCCCTCAACTTTTGACCCTCAACTTTTTGACCCCCGAGCGCTCGGCAAAACAAAAAAAATAAAAAAAGCGCTCGGGAGCCGCGGAAAAAGCGGAAAAAACACCGCGGAAAAAAAACGGGGAAAAAAACGGGAAAAAAACGGGAAAATAATGGGAAATAATGGGAAAATAATGGGAAATAATGGGAAATAATGGGAAAAAACGGGAAAAATAATGGAAATAATGGGAAATAATCGGAAAATAAAGCCACATGTTGCCGAAATATGCCAAATAATGCAAATAATGTGAAAATAATGCCCAAATAATGGAAATAATGGGAAATAATGGGAAATAATGCCGAAATAAAGCCACATATTGCCAAAATAATACCAAATAATACGAAATAATGCAAAATAATGGGAAATAATGGGAAATAATGCGAAATAATGAGAAATAACGTGAAAATAATGCCCGAAATAAAGCCACATGTTGCCAAAAATAATACCAAATAATGTGAAATAATGCCAAATAATGTGGAAAATAATGGGAATAATGGGAAAATAATGCCAAAATAATACCAAATAATACAAAATAATGCGAAATAATGCAAAAATAATGTGAAAATAATGCCGAAATAATGCCACATGTTGCCAAAATAATGCCAAATAATGCCAAAGCAATGCCAATACAATGCCAAATAATACAAAAGCAATGCCAAAATAATGCCAAATAATGCCAAATAATGCCAAATAATGCCAATTTAATGCCTAAATAATGCCAAATGATGTCAAATAATGCCAATTAATGCCAAATAATGCCAATTAATGCCAATTAATGCCAAATAATGCCAAATAATGCCAAAATAGCGCCAAAATAATGCCAAAATAATATCAAAATTAATGCCAAATAATGCCAATTAATGCCAAAAATAATGCCAAAGAAATTCAAAATAATGCCAAATAATACCAAAATCATGCCAAAGAACGCCAAGATAAATGCCATATAATGCCAATTAAACGCC